>NC_054740.1:84906942-85207595 GCF_018143015.1 Lytechinus variegatus | reverse complement strand
TGAATAGTTATCGGTTCATACAACGGATTAATAAGTAATTTCATTTTTTTTCCTTCTAGCAACTTCGAACTGCTGAATGTGATTGCCACCGAGAATGATGGGGGTTATTGTTTTGAAGGTATCGCCGTGTTATCTGTTTTGATTCTTATCCACATACTCGAACGCCATCCTAGAATGAACAAACAAAAGTCTTGAAATATGTGGAGTACATACGTCACTGTTCGACTATCTACGTCTGAATGGAATTATCGATTTCACTAATCATTATGTAATAATTAATCCGCGTCATGATCATACCCTATAACAAAATAATACCTTTGACATTATAATAGAAAGCATATCTCATACCGAACTTCGACTTCTAATGCCCCTCGTAACTCCTCACTCTAAGAAAACAATGTATTTCTACAAGTTCGATGCAAACGCAAAAAAAGGTCCATTCGTAACCACAGGTAGACTTTAATTTGTCAAATACACTGTTTCAGATTCCAATACTGATTTTTGAAATCTTTACTATGGAACAGGGGCAGGGGAACCTGGGAAGGCAGGGGGCACTTGCCCCTACAGAATTCCTCGTAGGAAAAATGCGTTTTTTTAAATAAAATGTGCCCTATTTAAAAATGAAATACCTTTTTGATTAAAACGTAATACATTTTAGGTTTAAAAATCACATTTCTTTTGGCTCGCGCTTTGCGCTCGCATCAATTATTGCTTAATAAGTGTTCATTTTGTTCTTGGTTACAAAAATTGCTTAGAATGTTCAGTTTTTAGGCTGGAATATTACAAGTTTTCAGCTCGTGTTTAAATTATTTGATTGGTGAGATATGTATCGTAAATGCAGTCCTTATCAGGTGCCCTTTTCTTGTCGGTACATTAAAAATTTCAATTCTTTAGTTAGATTCAGAACTTTTTCATGGTAACAAACACTGCTTAGAATATTTGATTTTCATATCTTATTAAATGAAATGTCTAAAAGTTTGCGCTTGCGATTCCAAACTGATTCTTTGCTCAAAATGGTGTCGATTACCCAATTATCCTCTTTCATTTAGTAACAATTCTTGTCCATCCCTCCAGTCCTCGTGAGCTCATAAGGTTCTTAAAACCATCGCACCCCTTCCTGGTCCATCTCGGAGTATTTTCACCAATCCTTTCCTAATAATCTATCGGTTGAAGATTAACTCATAATCGCTTACAATACACTCATCTTCCCCAATTACCGAGACGGAGTGCTTTCGAGGGTCTATGTAGGTTGTGATTTTTCGTTCCTAAATTGAGTAATTAGTTTGATACACCTGTTTTCATGTCCTATGATATTGATGAGAGGATAGTCAACGAATAACAAGGGTTATTGCTTTTCATCGGATTTACTAATTCGGTTAATAATAAACCGTGAAAAATCTTGTTATTTGAATTTAAAGTTAAGAAAGAAAGCGGCCACTAACCGTACTTGTGAGTTTAGTTGTAAAGATCCGGTCCGACAAGAGCAAACTAAGATTTTCTGAATACTTTTATATATGTTTTGGCGTATATGTTTTTGGTCGTGCCGTATGTATACATTATAACATGCGTGATAACGATCTTCGTTTACAATTAAAATTATTTCCCCCTATATTTGTTGTTCAACATGATGATGTATGAGAGCACTGTCATGAAACATAAAGGATGAAAGAATGTTTTTCAACAAGATCGATGCACTTATTTTGCTCCACATTAACTCAAATCAACTTCCGATAGTTGACGGTCTTTAACGTACTCACACATGCATGTGCATTTTTTAAATAATAATTTATGGGACGTCTGTGTGATTGCAAAGTCTCCGGAAATGTAGCCTACATTTACATACTTTTATACTCCACCACATTGCATTTGATTTTGAATCGAATCAAGTTTCAATTTATTCTTGTATGGTACGGAAAAAGACGATTCTCAAAATGTAATCAATGAACTGCATTTCCTTAAAATGTGTGAGTGAAAATGGGGGGTCATTGTGTAATGAAGAATCACCATGGAGACAAACCTTTGAAAGTTCCGAAGTAAATGTCGACAACGAATAGAAAATTAATATTTTGATTTGTGAATGAGGAAGGGAGCGAGAGGAGATTGAAGCTAAACAGGAACCCTAAAACGACTAATCTAATTCCAGTGCTTGTGAATAAAGGGGGAAAAATCTCCACATCTATGATCATTTAATTTATGCATGCGTCATGCATAATTTGGCCACGACAAGATTTTGAATTAAAAGGAAGTTGTTTACAATGGGAACAACAATATGTTTGTAACAATTATGGCTCAAAACATAACTTCAAATTTAAAGCGACAGCACTATTACCATTATGAACGCACAACGAAAATGAACTGAGATCGTTGTTTCCAAACAAAACAATACGCATGAGCCATAAAATTCGAATTATATCGACAATTAGGCCTACAAAGAACTCTTTGATAGTAAGTTTTTCAAAATTATATACCTGTGAAAAATTATACACGGACAGCAGGTTTGGCAACTCTTTATACTAATAAAGAAGTATATAGATCAATAAATATAAATAATAATAATTTAATGAATAAATAAATGGATAGAGAAATTCCGTACTATGAACAGGCTTTAAAAATCACAGAGTTGTTTATTTTAAAACTATCCTCTTACTTTCTTCAACTTATGACATGCACCTTATGACGTCATAAAACATGGTGGGAATCCTTCCAAAGATGTTTTATCGATGCTGCATACGTAGGCGTAAGCTTTTGAGGTATTGTAATTCGATCGCAGCAGACATGAAATCTAAAGCCAGACATATCTCAATATTTGCAAATGAATATATACCTGCATTTACTAGCGAATGGATTAAGTGATACAAAGTTGGATCCATTTCACGCAAATGCGCTTGCAATACCAGATTTCAAACCATGGCCGTATGCAGCAAGAGGGGCGACAAGGGTGCGTTTTCTCCCCGCTCCTAGATATTATCGAAACATCGAAATGTTTATTACAACTTTTGCTCCTTAGAAACTGATTCAGAAGCGAGTGTCTTTCCTACGGTGACTTTGGTCTAAAAGAGCTTTAATGGGAAAGTTCACCCTGAAAAAAAAAGTTTGCTCTAAAATAACATAAAAATAATAAAAAAAATAATGGTGAAGGTTTACGGAAAATTCATTGAATATTCAGAAAGATATTAGAATTGTATTTTCGTTACGTTATATACGAGCTGCTTCCCCATATGTTATGTAATATGAAACGCATAAACATCTTCTTTTTTATTGTTCATGGCGACTAAAAACACCATTAAAGAGCGAGGTGATATAATATGTTAATACACTAAAGGTACAATTAAATCCGTTTTAATTTTTTTTAAGAAAACGACATTTCATTATTTTTTACTATCCGATATATGGGGTAGCTGCTCGCATATGACGTCACATTCAAAACATTTAATTCTAGTTACTTTTCTAATCTTTGATGGATTTTCCTCAAGCCTTCACCAATATTTTCACAATAAAATATTTGTCATGGTAAACACCCCTTCAAATTCTAAGCACATCGTTTCAATGGTGAATGCATGCTTGATTTTAAGGGTCATGAAACACCTAACGATGGGTCTGGGGACCTGAAAATTATCATAAATGTGAATTTTTAAAACGTGGCACCTTATAATTTTCATAGCTCGAATTCTCAAAGAATCGAAAATTTTCTATGAATATAATAATATTTATTCTTAACTGCAAGATGAACTATTTTTCTTTCATTCTATAATCAGAAAATAGCAAAGCGCCATTTCCATGAAAAAATAAACCAGATAGGGATCATAAAAAGGATAAAGGATCAAGATTTGTATCGTATCTCATTGGTGTATTTGTGTATTTAATACAAACCATAAATTGGCTTTTCGCAGACACGATTTTCAAATCAAATGCTCTGCATTTCTTTGGTGTTAAAATCGTATTTTTGTATTTTTTGTGTGTGGTCTTTTTCTTTCTTTTATGCATTTCTTACACAGTCATTTTTCTCCTTTTAACCTAACATTGTGTATATCTATTGATTTGTAATTTTTTTTTCATCAAATGTTTTAAATTTATATTGAAATTCTATCTCTATTTACATACTACACAAGATTTAACGTGTTGAGTGGCCATAATGATAATTTTCGGGGTAAATGCCCCGAAAATTACGTGTTAGATTAACAACATTGAACATTGTCGACCAAATCTTAAAGTTCATTCTCTGACAAGTAGATATAGGTCAAGATTGAAAATGGCATGTTATTGAAATATAAGAATCGTAAGCTCTAGGTGATTATGCAAATCGTCGTACTCTCTAAATTTCACTTGGACATGCGGATTAAAAAGGTCATATTTCTAGACAAGTTTAAAATATTTGCAAGTTGCCAAAGGCTCTTATTTCTTTTTATATACATGTATCTGTATAAAAAGTCGAAGAGTAATAGTAACTATACACAGATAAGTGTTTGGGCCTCGGTGGAAAATGCTTTGTATATATTTTTTCTAAATAAATGATTTCATGATGCTATTTGTTGCCTTCATACATTGAATTGAAATATTCAAATCTGCATGATTTTCAAAGCACTGATTGGTGTAAATGTATTTGATATCATTTGTATGTTGTCGATAAATTAACATTGTTAGAACCATTGTGTTGTATTTGAGAGATGGGAGAGAACAGAAAAGGAGAAGGATAAAGGAGGTCATCTTCATTAGTCCACCCCCTTCCACAAAACTGCCTGTAATTGAATAATTCGAAACTCTACCATATTCTGTGAATCATAACACTCCTCCCAACACCCTCGCTATCTTCACTTTTAATGTGGAGGTGTATGTTTATGATAGAAAGAGAAGTGTATGAGAGGAAGGAGATAGATAAAATAGGAAAAAATTCTGTGCTATTTCTGTGCTAGAGTTTTTGTTTTGATATCTCGATTTACGAATATCCCATAACTGGGTAGATTTCGAAGTAATGTTCATTCACATCACAGATCAAAGAATAATGTACCTCTCTAAGAATACCCTGTCATACCAAGTTATGCGGATGTTTTATCAAATGTTTCTTGAGATTGGAACACATTCAATCTTCACTGCGCTTCGGGATACCCTGGAGCATAATGATTTACAGGAAAGGGGTGGAGACGGTACTAGGGAATATTGGATTTCTTCCAAATATAGTCACAAAAGAGCGAGGACGTCACAGACTTGAATTAAACAAGACACGATACAAGGACTTGCTAGTAATTTTGTTTCAATATTTCTGTCAGTGGTCGAGCTCAAACAGTTCCTTTCTTTATGATTGGATGATTGAGATTTCGCTGGCAAGTCCATTTTGTGAGGAGTATTTCGATTGGAGATACTCACCAAGAGGGATACAATATTCTAAAATACGGTCCCAAACTAAACGAAGGTGGGCATGGATTTGAATTTTTACATTAGATCATTCTGAACTAAGACCTTTGCCACCAAAATGTACATGAACATACAGGCGATAACCAATTGTACCATATAGTCCCGTCTTGGCTACCGAGCTTGAACATTCGCAATTTAATCATAAAAAAATAGTATTCTAAACTAAAAACATGGTGTAGAATAGAGCGGCGAAGTGAAAACCAACATTTATTTCGTTTGTTTTAATGCCAATAAGACTTAGCATTTTGTCCCCAATACTGTGAACAATAATACATTAAGGTAAGGGCATTGTAAAGGAAAACATCGACAAAGTAAAATTATTTTGCTATATTGATCTAGAAAACACAAAACAGTATGCAAGACAATATGATAATAACTACTTCTCATATATCCATTCGTTTGGAATGCTCAAGGAGTCTATCAATTCATCATAATTATATTCAACATAACAAACATGCAGTAAATAGGTATTATGAAGAAGCAAGAAAGGAATGATAACACAAAACAATCACCGTATGTCAGTTGATTTAAAAGTTGCCCTAAGTTCGAAAAAAGTGAAAAGCCAGATAAGATGTCAGGCACAATTCCACAAAAACGGATGACTGAGCATAGATGCATAGCCTTCACAAGTAAAAATAAGAGAATCATGGCAACATCCCTCATCTACCGGAACTCGTGCCAGGCAACGGACTTGCTTGGGTGTTGTGCAGGTGGGGGTCTATGTTTTTATTATGAAAAAACTAGGAACCCTTGCCAGAAAGGGAAAAATGAAATGAGTGGGGAAAATACTGTAATAGCAATGATCAATATGTATGTACGTAAGAAGATGCTACCCCTCTGTCTGTTAAACAAACACTCCACGGTATAAGCAATGAGTCAATTTGATTTTGCCGAGCGTCATTGAAGACTCCGCCCACCGAAATGTTTTTTTTTTATTTTCTTAACCCAGTCATGAAGGGCATACGCTAATGCGTGACTTAACATCAATATTTTTGTACTACATGTGATAGTTCTTTGCAATGTTTCATATTCTTTTTGCGGTTACTTTTTTGTTGATAATTGAAGCATAAACTGTTATATCACACATGCCGATATGAAAAACAAGGAATCATTCATACTGGCGGTATGAGTTCATTCATGTTAAACAAAAATAAGCTATCATCTACCTTTACATGGATAGAAAATCATGTACGCATTTCAACCGTCGCTGGATATAAAAAAAGGAATTAAAATAAACATAAATTTTCCTTCAAAACACTCGATCAGTTCAGCACAGAATGCCGTTTTCCTATTAAAACTAGAATTTATGAACCGACCGGTATTTTAAAGAAATTTCATTTTTCTAATGATTGACTTAGACATGGATAGGACACTTATTTGCCCAAAAGGACTCGTCCACGAATCATCGCACACACTCCCACAAACAATTACCCCAAACGTTAATTTCTATTTTCATTCATTGTTTGCAAATTTTTAAGACGGGTATGTCTTATAAAGAAATAGATAAATTTTTGTTAACAGGTTCGAAAGGGATTGAGCAGTTGCGGCTGGTGAAATTAAGGATTATTGGGACACTTATCCTAATAATTATCCCTTTTAAAAAATATCATTTATTTATGCTTAATGAAAAGTTGCCAAAAAATATCCAGTCTAAATTTAATCTGGCGCTCTTAAATCCGACGTATTGAGGATCGCAATAAGCATACAGACCGCGATATATTTTCTTTTTTCCCCTTTTAACCTTTTCAAATACATGTACATTAGTTTATGGTCCTTGATTTCTTATCGAAGTGTTATTTTAACATAAATGCATGATGTATCGAGGTTAATGGTGATAATTTACCCAGGTGTTAAGATTTGTTCATAGGTTCTTCATACGTTTCTCTGAAAACAACAAATTATATCTTATCAAGTCAAGTTTATGAAAAGGACATCCTAAACTAGATCCAAGCAGAACCCTTCTCTGCTGCCTCAGAAGCAGCCCTACAAGCATGCTTATTCTATCTATTTTATAAACCCAACTCCCGAAACCGCCTTGGCAATGAATTTGCTATGAACCCACGACAACCAACTTCAAAGGGGAAGCAAAACACCTTCCAGCCCTTGCTTTTACACTCTGCCAAAAGTTCAGAATATCTTGTGAACTTGCGCTCAAAGGCATAGTCAAAATTATCCTCTCAATGGACGGTCAACTCTCCTAGGACTACTACCTTTGCAGAGTCAGTCCACAAAACAACATCGGGGCGGAGAATAGTACTCATCACATGCTATGGGAAACACCCTTTTTCGGGCAGGTCGACTCTCACCTACCAATCACGATTTGAGGACAAGATGCTGGGCCTCGTAGACCTTGCCCTTGATCTTGGTGTAATCCACTCCTTCACAAAATCAATATGGGGCATACCCCCATTAGCCATTGGCAGCGGAGCAGAGGATTATCTTTGTGTTTGGGGGGGACGGCTATTGTTGCGTCCCCCCCAAACACAAAAGATAATCCTCTGCTCCGCCGCCTATGCCATTAGCACCACCCTTCCCGGAATTATGAGATGTCATCCTTGTTGCAACCGCCTCTTCTACAACATTCAAAACTTGGTTATGCCTCCAAGTATACATCCAACATCACAGGCTAACCCTAAATATATGCTGGAGGGTACCAGTCTGTGTGTGTATTTGAGTTTTGTCAGACGTGTATCAATCAGACATAATTATTTACGTCTGGGACCGACCTTTAACGTCACCATCCGAAAGACGTGACCAGGGCTCGAACCTCGAACCTCTGTATCAATGTGTAACTTCCCCACAGCTTGGATTACAGGCGCACGCCACAACACCCAGGAGGGTACCACTCCCTCCACAAGCACTACACTTAACATGCTCGTTATGCAATTTTGCTGAGGTTAACAGGCCTAGGCAAGCGATCGTAGGTCGAGCGACCAACGAAGGAGATTCGAAGTGGCTCCATCGGCCATAGCACTGACCATGTCAACCATCTGGCTTCCGCCCCTCCCACTTCGTCCATGAGCCCGGCTGGGCCTGGCCAACCGCTGTGGCCCATCTCTTCTCTTCCTCAACCTCTCTGATCTCCTCATCGGGCTGAAGCTGCTGACCACCTTTTGGTAGAAGTCGAACCCAGGCCCAAACGACCCGTTTGGGCAGCACCAACCATCTCCTTGTGCCTCAGTTTTGACTCAGCCTCTTCCAATGCCTTATCAGCATGTCATTTCCTCGTCGATTTCACATCAGGCTGGTAATCTCTAACAGGATCGCAGAATCACGGAGCATCATAAAAGGTCTTGCTTTCTTCAACTAATGACTTAACGGGGATGTTCAACTTTATCTCACTAATATGGAATGCAACGTTGGTGAGAGAATTTGGAACACCCAGCCACCTCTTAACATAGACATTGATCTTACGCTCTATGGCTTCAACATACGACAATCCTATCTCACAGACAGTTAATGGTCACATGATGCGTGGCATCAGCCTAAACTGAAGGCACCGATTTTAAGTTTGTCTGGGAGGCCACAATTATCAGTTGACTCTAGAACTTTACTGATGTGTTCCCTAGTGTCCTTGATTCTTCCTACATCTTTCAGGTCTTCGGTATACCAATGACCTAAGCTCTTAACCGGCTTATGCTGGATAAATGGGATCTCCTCCCCACACAACAGGAAGTGGAAGTCACTCAGCCTACCTAGTCTCAACACAGGGCTTCTCGGCTTCTCCTTCTTGAATTTCATCCATTAACTCCTCGAGCGTTAAAGAGCTTTAAAAACTGGAATGGGTAGACCCCTGAAAACTGAATGGATAAAGAAGAGAATTGATTGAGCTTCTGAACTGAATAGAGAGAGCCTTAAATGAATGGAATGGATAAAGCTGTAAACAATTGAATAGATAGAGCGTAAAGGGACTGAATGGATAAAGAAAGGAATTGATAGAGCTTTAAAGAACTGAATGGATAGGGCTTTAAAGAATGGAATGGATAGAGCTTTAAAGAATGGAATGGATAGAGCTTTAAAGAATGGAATGGATAGAGCTTTAAAGAATGGAGTGGATAGAGCTTTAAAGAATGGAGTGGATAGAGCTTTTAAGAATGAAGTGGATAGAGCTTTAAAGAATGGAATGGATAGAGCTTTAAAGAATGGAGTGGATAGAACTTTAAAGAATGGAGTGGATAGAGCTTCAAAGAATGGAGTGGATACAGCTTCAAAGAATGGAATTGATAAAATTTAAAGAATGGAATGGTTAGACTTTTAAAGAACTGAACGGATAGAGCGTTAAAGAATAGAATGGATAGAACCTTCAAGAATAGAATTGATAGAGCTTTAAAGAATGGAATGGATAGAGCTTTAAACAATGGAGCAGAGAGAGTTTTTATAAAATGGAATGGATAGAGCTTTAAGGAATGGAAGTGATAGAGCTTTAAAGAATGGATTGAATAGAGCTTTAAAGAACTGATTTGCTAGAGAATGGAATTGATAGAACTTTAAGGGACTGAATAGATACAGCTTTAAAAAAATGGAATGGATAGAGCTTTAAAAAATGGAATGAATAGAACTTTGAAGAATGGAATCAATAGACCTTTATAACACTGAATGGATAGAGCTATAAAGAATAGAATGATAAGAGCTTTAAACAATGGAGCGGAGAGAGTTTAAAAAACGGAATTGATAGAGCTTTAAAGAATGGAGTGGATAGAGCTTTAAAGAATGGAATGGATAGAGCTTTAAAGAATGGAGTGGATAGAGCTTTAAAGAATGGAGTGGATAGAGCTTTAAAGAATGGAATGGATAGAGCTTTAAAGAATGGAATGGATAGAGCTTAAAAGAATGGAATGGATAGAGCTTTAAAGAATGGAATGGATAGAGCTTTAAAGAATGGAATGGATAGAGCTTTAAAGAATGGAATGGATAGAGCTTTAACGAACGGAATGGATAGAGCATTAAATAATGGAATGGAACGAGCTTTAAGGAATGGAATGGATAGAGCTTTAAAGAATGGAATGGATAGATCTTTAAAGAATGGAGTGGATAGAGCTTTAAAGAATGGAATGGATAGAGCTTTAAAGAATGGAATGGATAGAGCTTTAAAGAATGGAGTGGATAGACCTTTTTAAAGAATGGAATGGATAGAGCTTTAAAGAATGGAATGGATAGAGCTTTAAAGAATGGAATGGATAGAGCTTTAAAGAATGGAATGGAAAGAACTTTAACGAATGGAATGGATAGAGCTTTAAAGAATGGAATGGATAGAGCTTTAAAGAATGGAATGTATAGAGCTTTAAAGAATGAAATGGATAGAGCTTTAAAGAATGGAATGGATAGAGCTTTAAAGAATGGAATGGATAGAGCTTTAAAGAATGGAATGGATAGAGCTTTAAAGAATGGAATGGATAGAGCTTTAAAGAATGGAGTGGATAGAGCTTTAAAGAATGGAGTGGATAGAGCTTTTAAGAATGAAGTGGATAGAGCTTTAAAGAATGGAATGGATAGAGCTTCAAAGAATGGAGTGGATAGAGCTTTAAAGAATGGAGTGGATACAGCTTCAAAAAATGGAATTGATAAAATTTAAAAAATGGAATGGTTAGACTTTTAAAGAACTGAACGGATAGAGCGTTAAAGAATAGAATGGATAGAACCTTCAAGAATAGAATTGATAGAGCTTTAAAGAATGGAATGGATAGAGCTTTAAACAATGGAGCAGAGAGAGTTTTTATAAAATGGAATGGATAGAGCTTTAAGGAATGGAAGTGATAGAGCTTTAAAGAATGGATTGAATAGAGCTTTAAAGAACTGATTTGCTAGAGAATGAAATTGATAGAACTTTAAGGGACTGAATGGATACAGCTTTAAAAAAATGGAATGGATAGAGCTTTAAAAAATGGAATGAATAGAACTTTGAAGAATGGAATCAATAGACCTTTATAACACTGAATGGATAGAGCTATAAAGAATAGAATGATAAGAGCTTTAAACAATGGAGCGGAGAGAGTTTAAAAAACGGAATTGATAGAGCTTTAAAGAATGGAGTGGATAGAGCTTTAAAGAATGGAATGGATAGAGCTTTAAAGAATGGAGTGGATAGAGCTTTAAAGAATGGAGTGGATAGAGCTTTAAAGAATGGAATGGATAGAGCTTTAAAGAATGGAATGGATAGAGCTTTAAAGAATGGAATGGATAGAGCTTTAACGAACGGAATGGATAGAGCATTAAATAATGGAATGGAACGAGCTTTAAGGAATGGAATGGATAGAGCTTTAAAGAATGGAATGGATAGATCTTTAAAGAATGGAGTGGATAGAGCTTTAAAGAATGGAATGGATAGAGCTTTAAAGAATGGAATGGATAGAGCTTTAAAGAATGGAATGAATAGAGCTTTAACGAATGGAATGGATAAAACTTTAAAGAATGGAATGGATAGAGCTTTAAAGAATGGAATGGATAGATCTTTAAAGAATGGAGTGGATAGAGCTTTAAAGAATGGAATGGATAGAGCTTTAAAGAATGGAATGGATAGAGCTTTAAAGAATGGAATGGATAGAGCTTTAACGAATGGAATGGATAAAACTTTAAAGAATGGAATGGATAGAGCTTTAAAGAATGGAATGGATAGAGCTTTAAAGAATGGAATGGATAGAGCTTTAAAGAATGGAGTGGATAGAGCTTTAAAGAATGGAATGGATAGAGCTTAAAAGAATGGAGTGGATAGAGCTTTAAAGAATGGAGTAGATAGAGCTTTAAAGAATGGAATGGATAGAGCTTTCAAGAATGAATAGAGCTTAAAAGAATGGAATGGATAGAGCTTTAAAGAATGGATAGAGCTTAAAAGAATGGAATGGATAGAGTTTTAAAGAATGGAATGGATAAAGCTTTAAAGAATGTAGTTGATAGAGCTTTAAAGAATGGAGTGGATAGAGCTTTAGAGAATGGAATGGATAGAGCTTTAAAGAATGGATTGGATAGAGGTTTAAAGAATGGAGTGGATATAGCTTCAAAGAATGGAATGGATAAAATTTAAAGAATGGGATGGTTAGACTTTTAAAGATTGAACTGAACGGATAGAGGGTTAAAGAATAGAATGGATAGAACCTTCAAGAATTGAATTGATAGAGCTTCAAAGAATGGAATGGATAGAGCTTTAAACAATGGAGCAGAGAGAGTTTTTATAAAATGGAATGGATAGAGCTTTAAGGAATGGAATTGATAGAGCTTTGAAGAATGGATTGAATAGAGCTTTATAGAACTGATTTGCTAGAGAATGGAATTGATAGAACTTTAAGGGACTGAATTGATACAGCTTTAAAAAAAATGGAATGGATAGAGCTTTAAAAATGGAATGGATAGAACTTTGAAGAATGGAATCAATAGACCTTTATAAAACTGAATAGATAGGGCTATAAAGAATAGAATGATAAGAGCTTTAAACAATGGAGCGGAGAGAGTTTAAAAATGGAATTGATAGAGCTTTATAGAATGGAGTGGATAGAGCTTTAAAGAATGGAATGGATAGAGCTTTAAAAGAATGGAATGGATAGAGCTTTAAAGAATGGAATGGATAGAGCTTTAAAGAATGGAATGGATAGAGCTTTAAAGAATGGAATGGATAGAGCTTTAAAGAATGGAATGGACAGAGCTTTAAAAAATGGATAGAGCTTAAAAGAATGGAATGGATAGAGCTTTAAAGAAGGGAATGGATAGAGCTTAAGAGAACTGAATTGATAGAGAATGGAATTAATAGAACTCTAACGAACTGAATGGATAGGGCTTTAAAAGAATGGAATTGATAGAGCTATAAAAATGGAATGGATAAAGCTTTAAAAATGAATAAATGGAGCTTTAAAGAATGGAATGGATGGAGCCTTAAAGAATAGAATGGATAGAGCTTTCTGACAAGAATTGATTTGAAGTGTGTTCGTCTCCTTTTTCAATTTTTCGTACTTCGAAAACATTCAATAATTGCAATACCCGATTAAAAGGACGTGACAGTTAATACGTAAATTTGTAATTAGATCTACTTTAACATTTCTTGAAATTCAGTGATTGAGTGTCAAACATAATAATACATTGCTCTTAATCGCATTCCACGTTCTACGAATGTTATGTGAGCTGTTCCCCGAGGGCTTCGGCGGAAAGTAATAACCATATCACCGTATTGAATCGTTTGAACATGAAAATAAATCTAACAGACCTACAAATGTATTACTCAGACTATTAGAAAGTTTAAATCTTCCATATTTTTCCGAACAAATCTATTTATCCAAGTATAGAGGATGTTCAGCATCCTAAAAAAAATTAGGTTATTTACGCCCTGAGTGAAAAATGTATTTATATGATCTACCCCATTGTGGTCTTATGATTAATGAAGCACATTGAGATTAGCAGATTTATTTCAATTACATTTCTTCACTGGTCTTCACTCACGTCAACGTTAATCATACAACTGAAATAATCAGCTTTGTTTGGTCTAACGCAGACGTGGAGTTACCGGCGGTAAAACTCCGATACAAGAATCTCCTCATTATACTACACACAGAGTTCATCCCTATATAAAGCTCAAGAGTGTATCCGACTTCGCCACCAGTTTCTCACATCAGACGATAAAAGAAGAGTCGCGCGCGAGACACAGAATTCTTTTTTGTGGATGAGGAAAATAGTAGGGAGAATCGAGCTTGTTGGTTGTTCCCAAGCAACTTTCGTCACTCTGGTTTTTCTTCTTGCCTTGTTTTTTTTACTCTAAGAATCAAAGAGACGCGACATCCAGGAATCAAAAAAGGACTCGGTGAAAGGGATTCGTCGTAGGATTTATCTTCTTACACCTTTAAAGGTAGGTCATTAATTCCTTCTGTGTTTTTCCTTCTATTTCTCTATTTTTTTATGTATACAGTGCGTATAAAAAACGGGACGGTTTTGAAAAGTCTATGATTTTTTTCAAATTATGATGTCTGTATTTTTATGTTAATAGATGCTCTGAAATCTTATCTTTGAAATGCAATTCAAAAAAAATAATTTTTGTTCATGCTTGAGCGAACACGGGACGTTTTTGTCAGGGGTTCAAAGAGAGGCTTGCGCCAGAATGGCATAATATGAGTAATATGATGATCAGACTTCTTGCTAATCAGCAGACATCCTATTAACCTTTTCATTATCTGTGCTATGATTTTCGAATTATGTTGTCAAATTTTATTAAAATATTTATTTATTTACTTAAAATGTTTTTTTTTTCATTTAAACTTCTTTTACCTTTGAATTTTCCTTCATAAGTAAGAAAAGAAAACCAAGCAAGAAGATTTGCATTATTGATTGGGAAAACTTGCCAATTATTCAAATCATTTTATTATGTGAAACAAATTATGTTATGGTACCTTTAAAACACATGAATCCATTTTCCAAGGGGTTATTAATTCCTTGACCAAGTTTAATTATATGCTTGACAGGACAAACAGGGAGGGATTCATGTCTTTCAATTGCAATGGTGTATTAAGTCAATTTTGAAGAAGCTTAATATGGCAGATCGGGTAAAATGTATGAAAAAGTTGTAAGCGAGTGAAGCGAGCAAGCAAATATTCCCACTTTTATTATTACAATATCAAATTTTGGGATAGATTTTGACATAATATTCACAAAATAATATCATATTTTACTTTCTATCTTTCCTTTTATTTCCTTTCCACTTTTTTAATTGAGAAGGGGAGCATCCCCGAGCCCCCGCCCATCGGTATGGCACTGTTCAAAAGGCACCATAACCTTTGTAGCACATAATGAAAGGATTTTTAAAAAATACACGCTCTCCTATACTTTGGTTGAAAAAAATTGTTTTCGCTTGAAGAAAGAATATTAAAAGCTAAAAGAACATATTAAAAAGAAACAACAGAACAGTTCAAGCAAATAAATAGATTTGAAAATGAATTTTGACCGTATAGTTTGAAAATTATAGCAAAAATAATGAAAAGGTTAAGAGGAAGTCTACTGATTAGCAAGAAGTCCGATCATCATATTTCTCATTTTATGTCATTTTGGCGCAAGCCTCCTTTTTAACCCCAGACAAAAACTATCCGTGTTCGCTCAACCATGAACGAAACTACATTTGTTTTTAATGGCATTTGAAAGATAAGACTTCAGAGCATCAACACCAAACTATAGACATCATAATTTGAAACAAAAATTTTATAGACTTTTCAAATCTGTCCCGTTTTTTTTTGGATACGCACTGTGTTTATATATATATATATATATAGTTTCATCAATATAATATAATTTAATACAATGAAATATAATGTTTTGCAGGATAGAACAACGTTTATAAGGCGGCATATTTAATACGATACATAGCAACATAATGCAATAAAAAAATGTGATAATCACATATATAATATCATAGGTTAGGGTTAGATATTGTCCATAATTTGAATAAAGCTGTAAGATGATAAAGTCCAAATATACGGTTCGTTATTCTTTAATGACCACCGCTAATCATAACATTACAAAACGTCGTCTTGCCACAAACAGAAACATTCTCATAGCCAAGGAATTCTTAGTTCATTCTTACAACAAAACCCATCGTATGTTATTTTATTTGTCAGCTGTTTACTTTTCATTTAATTTCCATCGTTTAATGCAATAGATATCACATTAATAATCTACCATGCCTGAAAGATAAACTGTATAATTGCAGGATATTTGAAAATGAAACATTTTTCACCTATTAAAGGGAGCAAGATAGCTGAAAAATCTTTCATCGATATTGATTTTTTTAAATTGGAATGTTTATGCTCGTTATTTTCCCATGCGCTCGTTCCTCATAAAAATGTATTCAAAACCTTTCTTGCAATATTGCAAGATGGTATTGTGATATAGTAAACTATTTTGGAATAAAATTTGTGTTGGCTCCTCATCCTTGAGTTTTTCATATCTCATTCAAGTACTACTCTTTAACACTATCGAGAATATGAAACTGACTCTTATCGACCCGCAGGTTTATAGACACAAATGGGAGGAAGACATGAAATTATTCACTTGAATTTTTCCAGACAAAACTGCATGAATGAAATAGAGAAAATGTCCTCGAGACCTGCTGACAGTTTTTATCCGAATACATTCCCATTCCGATACCGTCAAATTAAGCATCGATCAGCCATCGATTGTCTTTATACCTGAAAGTAAAATGTCGTAAACACGAGCCTATGATAGTTAATAGCCCACTTTCGAATAGCTAGTAGAACGATTGTTTCCTCCCACGTTTTACATATTTATATAGCTCGGCTAATATGCTTCTCGACATGACTTCGAAATAATGTTGTTGTTTTTTTACTTGTTTGATAATCGGAGGTTATTTTCTCGTTTATGATAGTACGGGAGATCATATTGATAATGTAAATTTCTTGAGCTCCGATTAAATAAATAGCTAGAGGGATAGAACGGACGAAACCCTCGCAGACTAGCTTTAGTGCAATTCAAATAAATAAATACTTAATGCGAGATGGGTATGGATCTATGGACATCTAATTTCGTATACGTTATTTCATTATGCCAATCAAATACTTGCAAAAACGATTAGGAATGAAAATAATTATTTATTATCCCATTTCTGTCAAAAAAATAATTTATCCGAATCAATTGATTACAAAACAGATTTGCGTACAGCAAATACCCTTTTGAGAAGGCATTCAACAACTGAAAATGCGTTGAAGGTGTTTGAAATGATTCGTTAATAGTAAAGTCATTGTTGTATTTAACATACTGAGGTCTATATATCTTAATCAAATCAACACTTACTGATGGCCGATCATGGAAAATCATGACATTGAACAGAATGTTACACCAAAATAATAAATCATATGCGATGATACCTTCGGATGCACGTCAAGAAGCTAATTAACTTCACACTAGAAAATGACATAGAATCCCCCTGTGAGGCCATGACAGCTATGAGAGTGACGTTCTTATTCCATAACACATTTTAATTTTAGTCAATACATTTTTTTTCTCATAATTATAGAAAGTGCACATTGTGAATCGTTTTATTTCAAGTAAGAAATATGAAAAGTCCGTTGTTTAAAGGATGGATTTACCCTAAACGAAAAGTTCATTTTATTAAACGGGGGGAAAATCACGCAAGCATAACAGCGAAAATTTCATCGAAATTGGATGTAAAATAAGAAAGCTTTATTTTAGTTTTTGCATTTTAAAGGTTTGCTTAATTCCACAAAACAGTTATATGCACATCCTGGTCGGTATGCAATTGAGGGGACTGGTGGCATCACCCACTCACCATTATGTATTTCATAGTAAGAAATGTATAATGTGTTAATTTTCTCCTCATTGTCATGTGAAGCAAAGATTTATTCCTCCCTGAATACGTGAAATTAACAGTTCGTATATAGGTCAGTCAAGTTAGTATTGTCAATTTTTTAAAATGTGAAATATTGTATAATTCAAACAATAAATAACGAAAGAAATAGTGAGTGAGGGATATCATCGGCTCTCATTTGCATATCACTGATTTGTGCATATAACTGTTTTGTGAAAAATCATCGAACTTTTACGATGTCATATCCGATTTTGATGAAATTTTCAGCATTATGCTAGTTTGATTTTTCTATAAATATATTTATCCAAGTCAACATTATTCCGGGGAAGACTTGACCTTTAAAGGAGAGTTTCCTTGCGCCGATAACCTAAAGGAGAGTTGCATTAAGTCAAACTTGATGACATGTTCAGCGAACCGAAACAATAAACGGAAGAAATATATCCATGCTGAATTGAATGAATAAATGTTTAATGCAATTTTCAACGAACAATGACTGTCTTTTTACCCCTGGGCTAAGCCGGACAACCCTATAAGCGGACATTTGTATTTACAAATAATGCTTCCCACGACTCATCATTAGATTTTTTTTTAAACAGTATAGCTGCATGTGGAAAGCTCATAAGCTAACAGCTCACGAGCTACCAGGTCACACTAGACGCTAGGTACAGGTGAACAAAATGATTTCAATTGTGTTTTAAAGGCACACCTAAACTTTTATAACAGGCAGGTGTAAGCTCCCTTCCGGAATGATGACCTACCTTGAAAGAAAATTCAAATAAATATCGATTAAACTTCTTCAGATCAGTCTTTGGCAAGTGTTTCGGCTTCGGAAAAACATTACCAGATATGGTTGCAGAATTGTTAGAAAAGTAGCTCATAGTTTGTACGGAATAGTAATGCATACCTTGTCCCGTATTGTTTTTTTTTATCACAATATGGAAAGTAAGCGGTGGTTTGGTATCATAAAATGCAGTCTGCCCTCCTGCACACATAACAAAACACATGTACTTTCAATATCGGATATGTCTACTGAGATTCTCTTAAAATACGTTTTGATAATCCTACCTGGATCTCAGCTTTTATTTTCACAATTCAAAGCCTTAGGGTTCCTGTCCAACGTTGACGTTACATTTGTGCATAACGAACCGTGAACCACGTCAGGTTCTAAACAATTTCACCAGGACGAAGCGAAAAGTGTGTTGGTGGGTAGGAGGTGGGACAGCGCGAAGGGTGTCATGTCTTTACTCTGATGTTGGCAAAGTCTAACAGAAAAGTATTGAAACGTTCACCTTTCGCCAGAGGAAATGTTCCTCTAATGCCAAGGCGTACAATAAATTAAATGCTTGACTTATTCCAGATCTGAATTGACCACATCTGAAAGGTTATGAAAGAAGTAACGAGGAATGTCACTCGTCTTTTGAAGTGATAAAAGGAGACTCGCCGGGAGACTCGAGACCGGGTCTTGAGGCATCAGACTTGTAATTCAGTATGTCAGGCACATAACCTCAACAAAATGGTTGTATGTGTAAATTACATATTAGATACTTAGACATTAACCATGGGACCTGTCCTGAGCAGCAGTACAGTTTGCGAAACCACGTGAAGTCCATTCGAATTAAACAATGTGCATCAAGACTTGTTCCAATAGATTTTCAGAATTTTTAAAATAAAAGTAGGGTAAGGAAAGAATACAGTCCTAACAATCATGGACATTCTATAAGATTCTTGAAAAATTTCGGCATGCTCTGGTTCCTGCTCCATGTAAAATCTTCCCAATCCTCTGAAACATTTGTTATTATTTTATGATACTCCACATTGTTTGTGAACGAACATTAATAAATCATTAAATAGGTTTTTTTTTCAAATTTTATTTTTCTTTTTAATATTTTTTGTAACATTACTAAGACAACAATCATACAGGAATTACATAATTGTATAATATTAAAAGAACAATAATCAAATAGGAATCACTGTAACAATTACCAAAACACAACAACAAACAAACAGACCTGATGTAGAAGCTAAAAATTGAGTCCTGGTGGTTTGGATTGTCTCATTATCAAAATATAATTATGGATAATTGAAATAAATTCTCAATAGGGGACCATTTTCTATAGTGCGTGTTTTCTTTGTGCTCTTGTTTAGCAATAACCAATTCTATATGTCTGATTTTGCAAATGAACGCTTCAAACCCTATGAAACTTACTACTGAATTCCTGCATTTTTGAATATAAATGTATCTCTTCAATAAGATAACTAGAGATGCTTGGCGGGTCGAGCAGCCGAGCGCATGTAGCCCCCGAACCCACCGCGTCACCCGTCATTGCGATATATAGAGCTCACACAGAAATTTGACAAAAAAAATACAATTATCATGGCGACAATGACCCTAGCATGCAGGCCCCCCAAGTCCATCTACCATCCAAGTGTGGTTGATAATTGACTTATGCTTGCGGAGAAAGAGAGTCTTGCATGTAAACTGTAACGTTGACCTGAAAATGACCTTTGACCATACCATGTTATTTGCGACTGCAGCATAACATGCAGGTTCCCCAATCCATCTACCATCAAAGTTTGGTTGAAAAGTGACTTACGGTTGCAGAGTTAGGTGTTATAAGAGAGTCTTACATGTTAACTACAACGTTGACCTGAAAATGACCTTTGACCATACCATGTTATTTGCGACTGCAGCATAACATGCAGGTTCCCCAATCCATCTACCATCCAAGTTTGGTTGAAAAGTGACTTACAGTTGCAGAGTTAGGTGTCATAAGAGAGTCTTGCATGTAAATTTTTCACGTTGGCCTAAAAATAACCTTTGACCTTACCGACCTCCGACTGCAGCATAACATGCAGTTACCCCAAATCCATCTACCATTCAAGTTTGGTTGAATAGTGACTTACGGTTGCAGAGTTAGGTGTCATAAGAGAGTCTTGCATGTAAACTTTAACGTTGACCTGAAATTGACCTTTGACCTTACCATGTGACCTCCGCCTACACCAAAATCGATAGGCTTCTTTGCTATACCATACTCAACCGTCATGCCAAATTTGAAGACGATCGGAAAAGAAATGCAGCTGATAGAGCGCTCACAAGGAAATCTCTGCAGCGGACGCGGCGCGACGAGGCCAAATCCATAGTATCCTCCAAACTCTGTTCGGGGGATACAATTAAGTGATTCAGTAATATTTTATGTGGTCCCTTCCAATCCTTTATGAATACAAAAATCATTAAATATGTTATTTTGATAATTATACACTAGTCGTAAATTGCCTTGCTAAAGAAAATATTATATATTGACAGAATAATATAAATGTGAAGTTAGTTATTGATGCATGATTGAGTAGAAGTACAAAAACAGGGGATAATAAAAGCAGGTGAAGACAAAAATGCCACTCACTAAGATCAGTCTCTCCTCGTATATATGGACTGGTGCCATTATTCTACATTATGAATTGCAAGTATCTATTTTCCTATAAAATGTTCTTCAAGAGTGGCCGAACTTATAGGATGTTTTGTACGCTACCAAAGTACATGTCTCCCCCACGGTAAGTACATCTCAGCTTGACGCATAACTTGATGGGCTTCATTGTATGAGAAATCAATTTCATGACATATAAAAACAAAACCGATAATAAGCTTTCTGCAGATGGACATCGATTTATCCGGCTATCGCTTCCGCGTATTAGCGTCGCATGACAAAAAATGCCAGGCATAAATAAAAGATAGGAAGCAATAATGAAAATAAATATTAATGGCGAGACTGACTGTAATGGGAACAAGGAAACCGTGACCTGGAGACTTAATATCGAATAAAAAAAAATGTTTGTATCTCATTTCAAAGGGGAAGTTCTGAAATATTTAGGAAGGGTACGTTGTAATTTTGTGCACCAGTGTAATCTGAACAAATGGTAACCTCTGAGGTACAACCCAGGGGTACAATTTGGTACGAGGCCCAAACCTATTCCTGTCAGTCAATGTGAAGGTCCCTTCGTGATCCGAGATAGATTAACAACATGTTAAGCTCTTACCAGGTGAATAAAGTCAGGTATCATGAATATATTGTTAAACTGCAAGGTTTATCATGTCTTTACCGATTGCCTAATCGAGTACCTAATGGATGTCCACTTAGCCTGTATTGTTAAAACGTGTATTTAATGAAACCAAAGTGCTGTTTTTATCATTCCTGTTATGTTGCTTATCACGACTTTGAATATATACATATATCTACAGCCAGATAAAAATGGACTTTATGTCATGTCCGTTAAGTCCATCAATTGTAGAATCAAGACTACATCTAATAATTCAACAATCTGGAGCAGCATGCTGCAGTTTGTAGAATTGGTCTTTATAAATATAAAGATACACACTCACTGCATTAACAATTATTTTGCATTGACAAGGCTGTAGAAGTCCAGTCATATCATTACATTGTGTGTGTGAGCGTGTGTATGTGTGTGTGTGTAACATGTTATCTGATGTCAGCAAAAACTACCGATATATTTTTCTCCATGCTCACTTTTCTGAAAAAGCTCACTTTAAAATTTGTCTGCTTTGCTCTTTAGACATACAACCCTTAATCCTCGTATCTGAAATGGTGGCAATTTGACAACTTAAATAGAATGACAGGAAGGATGACGTTCAAAATTAATTCATAAAGACTTCTGATGACCGTTACCAGCCTCTGTCCAATGTACTTGCTGCGCATCACGTAAACCATGCAGACATTTTCAGTCCACCACCCTGCTTCCCCTTCAAAATAGATTAAAATTAGTTGCATTGGGCGATTTCAACCGACGATGTACATCATGTGCCATTCAAAATTCATGCTTTCATAATGATATTAAATGTTACCATGAATTCATCCAACCAAGTCACATCCCACAGAATGGTACAATCATGTAAAGAGACCCTTCATGCCCTTTGAGGTAAACTATACCCCAACTACAACAGTAGTTACCTTTCACTCTGTCATGTCTGTACTTTTGATGAAATTATATTGGATAGGTGGCTTCCCAGGGAGGCAGTTGCAGACGATAATTAATCAGTATATATGCTTAAGAAACATTCATGATAAGGGAAGTAACATACATTAATCACAACAGTGAAGACCTTATCCTTCTAGGAGCTGAAGACGTGAAATGGTTCTCATTGTAACATCAAGAAAGACGACTTCAATTTTATTTGATAAACTTGCTAGTCTTGATAAACTGGCCAATAAGGAGGATGCTATAGCTCTTTGAATCCAATTCATTGTGGTTTTTCATGAAGAACATGAACTTTTCATGAAGATTTTCAGGAAGTTTCAGGAAGCCACTTGCAATTGTCTTGACAAAAAAACACATATCAATATTTTATAAATAATATGCTTGAAAATCCAAGCACTCCTGGCGAGTGACACCATCTATAGGGATTATGAAGTTGAATAGATCAAACCCCTTGTAATTTTTAACATACAAGTCTCCCTTTTTGGACAAGTTCTTTACAGATCCATTATGTAGTCAGCATCTGACATGTTTTTATGAAAGAAAAGTCAGGATCTATCAAGTGAGAACCTTCATTTTGATTTTATGAACTGTATTTTCTAAGAGAATTAGCATTAATCTGCGTAAACGCATTCCACGTATATATTGTTATTGAATAATAACTCATTATTTACGCATGGTGTGCAATGATTGTTGCGTCAAGGTTGCATTGAATATCTTGTGTACGAGCAAGTAAGTATGCATGGACTTACTTAGCACAAGGCATATCTGAGTCTAGGTTTCCCTTGCACCGCGCACCTCTTTTATTGGGCGCCAAGAAGCAAACACTATCATTTGAAATGTCATATTTTGGGAGCGTTAATTTCATTATAATGAGTAAAAAAAGAACCTAGTTAGTTAATTTCGTTCTAATGAGTAAAAAAGGAAGTCAAATTTTAGAAAGGTGTGATTCCCTAACTCCCTCGACCTCAGGCTCTGCGCTAGTTTTCGAACACAATGTCGCTTGGTCGTTGTCAGTGCTCGAAGTACATTAATGATGATAGCGCTTGCTGCGATCAGGGTAACGAACTTGATATCCTTCTGTGTCTTTCCTGGGAATTGATTTCATTGATTTTCTGGCAAATCTGTGATTGATACATCGTCTCTAACTTATTTCCCATCCAGTTTGTCTGTCTTCTCAGTAGAACAAAATGAAAACAGAGTCGTGTAACTGGATGTTAGGGGAACATGTTCGTACAAAATTAATGATGAAAGTATGGACATTTAAAGATCTAAAACATTGACTTGTGAAATTACTCGCGCGTGAAATGTTGTCGATCGCGGTATTTGTTAGTATTATTGACTTCACAAATCACTGATACAGTTCAAAGTAAAATGGAACTGCGTGTTCGACGGTTTAGGACGACACCAATCTCAGTCCATTAATATATATCTTTTTCTTCTTTATTTTCTTTATTTTGACAGTCATTGATTGTACAGTAGCTCTACAAAAGAATATCATATAAGACATGTGGCTGGGAAGACAATTTAACACTAAAAGAAGAAGAGTGAGGCATTTTGGTAGTTACTTTATCTTATTCACTAGATAAACGGCAATAAAAACCAGAGAGAAAATCTTAATTGACGGAATAAACACCAGTAAACCAACTATCAAGAAAGATGAAATAGACACGAGTCAATAGTGTTGATCGAACCTATGTCCTCTTCCATGAGGAACATATGCAATGCTAGACTCTCCCCGAGCCACAAACCTCATTCAGCCTTGCACCAAAATTTGCTACCCTACATAAGTACGATGAAACATTTTTTTAATTCCTGTATCATTCGTCACGGACCGAATTAGTATTTGATGTAATCGTCGGTCAAAAAAATTATGCAAAAAGTAATTCAAGGCACCAGGATCGTGGCATATTTACAGGAGAGATATCTGATACAGAACTTCACGGTTTGGGCATTGCACTTCTTCATTGTCTTCTTGATGATTCCCCGTTTAAGAATTCAGTTCATATATAACGTCTGGCGACATGATATTACAGTATCCTTAGGGAATTGTTTCACAAAAAGTTATGCGTGACTCCATATCGCACTTAAAATAACAACATTGGTCATATCGTGCTCAGGGGATGTGCTGTGTGTCTTATTCACCAATGAGAGGACCGGGCCATTTAAATATGGCTTAAGTCAAACATTAGGGCTACAGTTTGTGAAACGGACCCCTCATTGCGGTGATCTAATAAATTCCGATGCGATACTTTGTCAGGTTCAATGGAGCACAGTTCTTGAGATTATACCAATCAATCTACCCCGTTCTGACAGACCAATCGGTCATTCAAGAAATCGAGGGAATTGATAATAAGAAATCTCCAATAGTGGTATGAATGAAGTGGAAGCTAAAAAAATATATATATTCATTGTTCAGAAGGTAATGTAGGAAACTATTTTCAACACATAAGTGTGTAATGTGAATTATTACCTAAAAATTTGATTTGATTGTATTTTATTGTTTACTTCTGCAATCACATCATTCGTATATAGTACATTTTCCATAACATAACAAACATAGTATATTGAGAACTTTTTTGGCATGAATCATAACTAAGTGTACTAAAATTATCATTACAAACAAAACTGATCTCATACCAAATTAGTTAACATTTACAATTTGCAGGAGAAGGATTATAAGCAGATTGCTTGAAAAAATGACAACCCCAGGTAAAAACTCATTGATTAATATAATACATTAATACAGCAGAATCGGTATACAGTACATTTCATGAAAAACAGCAGTAATGTAATTTGAGCAATGAAGATAGAGATGATAAGGATGAAGATGATGGTGAAATGGCGAAGATGAAGGCGATGGAGAGGATGATGATGGTGATGATGCTGATGATGCTTTAATGATGACACATCGACACAGAAATTTTACTTCAAATATTCTGATATCAACATAGATTTAACGTTTGCCTTAAATGAGTAAAGAGACGTGGATCTTTTTATAGATTCTGGTAGAGAGTTCCACAAATCAGGACCATGGTGTCTTGTGGATCTCTGCGCAATAAGCAATTTGGGGTTGATTAAATGGAAATTAGAAGAGTTCCGCGTAGGGTATGAATGGATAGATATGTTCATAGTTATAAAAATTTTGAAATGAAGTTGGGATCAATCAATATTGATTTCGTCACGGATGTGATAACTGGTTTATTATATTTTCTTTTTTTTCTTATCGTTCTTTTTACTTCATGCACTTGATATCGATTATGAATACTCTTATATTTAAATCACGTACGCTTAAAAATTGTTAATTTATCATTTGAAAAATGACGAAGTTATTAGGCTTGGGCTCGCATGTCAGATATAGCTGTGTATTTCTTTGTTGATCATCTCAAAGACCGTGAACTAATTATTCTTCAAATTGTCCGTCAAGTGATATTTAACTCCGCTCCCATATTCAAGGAATAGTTCGTGTTATATACAAAACCGCACAGTCTATCCAAATTATAACGCATTTGAGTTTATAAGTACAAATTTATTTCTCACTCAGAAGTAGTTTCATGACTAAATCTTCTGATTAGACGCACCGTGTTTAATGTGAGAAGTAACAACGTTTACCACAACGTAATCAGGTGAAAGAAATTACAAGAATTATGAATTCATACCCGTGTTCACAATTGTGCAGCATATGTATCTTAAATACATCATACTACTCAGGATGTTGCTGAGCTTTATACGGTTGTTTGTTGTTTTAACTATTACAGAAATTTTTAGAACAATATCATGAAATACATGTATGTTCATGAACATCTGCACATGTCGAAGGCATTACCTCAAATAAAAAAAAACTCTTCTGACGTCATTTTTTAATTGAAATATAATTGAAGCATTGTGGTATGTTCAAAGAAAAAAAAATATTCACTGGTTGAAAATATTGCGATTAATAGTTATTCTTCAACAATAAATCAAATGTACATGTAAATCATAAAAGGGGGTATCCATTTCAGTCTTGGCTTGCATGCACAGACACCATCATGCCAAATCGGTCAAGCACGGAAAAAAGATTCTTCCTACCCGCCGATTGATCAGTAAACAAGCATTGTCTTACCCCCGTCATTAGTGAAATTACTATGGATTTGAGTGAAACTATGTTTGCTTCTCGCAGTGCGCCAGTCATTGTTCATTGATGTTAAAATAAGTCTCCCGAAGAGAGCATGTTGACCTGCCCATTAGTGTTATACCCTCATATCACATGTGTAATCGAGATTCTTAAACGGCCCATCTTAATGTATCCACAAACGTCTAATTGGGTAAAGAATAGTAAAGAGCAGATCGTCACGATGGGCCAATCTCCCAATGTTTGATTTAAGCTCTTAATATAGATTTCAGAATAGGAGGTAGAATAGAAGCTGTGCAACTATAGATGCATCCAGAGAAAGGTATTCTTAACCTTGTTAGACCCTGCATAGGATCGCCAATGTTAGATATGGAACTTGAGACGAAGAACGTTAAGTTATGTTTGAAAAGTTATACTTTGTTTTACATCGATCGATTCAGTGCAGGCTCCACCGGTTTGTCGAGACAAACTTATTTATCGATTATTAAATATTGCCACGATGAATGATACCAGAGAATAATTGAGTTAAAGAGGGAAAAGTGTCAGATTACAGTGAGAACAATAAATAGAGCTCACTCGCCCACCACGAATTCTAAACAAACTACCATCTATACTATAGCATCGAATGGAGAATGATAAAGATATTTCTGGAAAAATTATATTGTCCCCAATATACAAAGACAGGATTTTTTTATATCTCAGTGAAAAAAAGTTGTAACGTGTACAGAGCGTAAATATTTTTCTCTTCCTTTCTTTCCTTGAGTCGTAAAAACTCGATGAAATACTTAATAGAAACACGAAAGCTCCTATACCGAGATTGTATTGTTCGTCACCGACAAAAGCGTTAATCAAGAGTTAATACCTATTTCATAAAACCAAAAAAAAAATATCAAGTAGAACTACTGTACAGAAGCAAAAAATGTATCGAAAAAAAAGTGAAGCATCATTCTCCAGGTTGCTGTGTCTTGATTACTACAAAAACCTCATTCTGATAGAATGATAATGTTTTCATGTGTTTAATGCTAATTCATTGACGGTACTCATTTTCGAACTTAGGTGTTAGTTGATATGAGGATGATAATGGGAATACAGAAGTTTCTTCACGAGGGTAAACATATCGTATCTTATGAAATGAGTAGACTAGTCCTATTGAATGTAATGTTATTTCGGACGTTCAAATTCTTTAAATCATTCTTTCGTGCTTGAAAGGATGATCACCGGTAAGCTACATGACATGCTTTCTTCCTTTAAACAGAAACGTGTACATCTAACCAACACTGGGTCTTAGAGACACAAGATGCTGTTCAGAAAAGTTGAATTGAACGGAGGATGGGACGAAATTTCCGTTGAAATAATATCGAATTGCAGATCTATGACAGGTATCTTGGAGCTCATCGAGACCCGTAACACGACTTCGTCTTTTGCACAATGATGGAGAATTAAAACCTCTCTTCTTAGTCACTTGGGGTACTAATAGAGTTGATATTCATCAATGCTACTATGTTTGCTGTCAATGTTTAATCTGCTTTGGTTGGAATGAATCTGATAGCAAAGCTGATTATGTGACTCTTGAAGAGCAATATTTATTAGTCGATTTCTAAAATGACACTCGAGTATGTTCATTGTTAAAGCTGAGGCTCATGGGAACGAATGCAGAAGAGGTAGCTAGGTAGCTAAGATTGCGTCAGTTTGTGCCCTTGGCGTTACGATGCTCTTACAAGATTTACAGATATTCCCCACTCGTTGAATATACTTCCGTTTATATCCTTTCATCTTTCATTCATTTGATCTCGTTCATGTTTATAGTCTTTTCCTCTCCCCTGAAGTAGAGCTTCTGTAACGTAAAATCTTGCGAAGGATGACAAGATATACATAAATAGTACTCCTTTAACGATAATTGCTTCATTTAACTTAACTGTGGTGCCCACTCATCGATGTTTATCTCAATATCTAATTCAAGCTCTTCATTTATGAGTACAAAGTTTCATTTCAAAATAAGACAGAGATCTTGCAAAAATTGATGATCAGCGACTCTAAATAATTAATTAAACTCTCCTAATGTCAACCAGACAGTCGGAATAGTAAGTCATTTTATAGTTCAAATAATTGGAAGTTGCATTAGACTTGACCAATGTTATAATGAGATATTCGTATTCGTTTCTTCGAGTTTCAAAATGAAAACGCAAATCAGTGACATTTATACATTCCTCTCGTACTGTTTCCTAAAGTACCCGCTTACTTGATAAACCTGGCAATGCTTGTTAATACTAGTTCATTTGAGAATAAGGGCTCAATTTTATGGAATGACATATGACACGTATTCTCCAAAAAAAATTCAAAATTCCATACATTTACACAAAATGCACTAAAAATTCCGATACAATCTGACAGTAAACGTAACTGGAGGGCTATAATTTGAAGTATCATTCCTTAATAATGAGTATCAGATAAATCACGTTCTTCTATCTGACTTCTTTTACCACTATGATGATTTTGTAGCTCAACGGCTCATTTCAACTGCATTCGCACGGTTTTCCGGGAAAATCCCTTGAGAATGAATAAGATGTTTAAGAGGTTGACAATAATATATTTTGTATGTGACGTATCAGGAATACATGTAGTACACGTTGCTATTCCTATCATTGTGTATGTTTAAATCAGCATACTAGGCCTATGGTACTTTTTAGCGAGATGGGACGTAGAGTGTGGGTTCCTCAAGGGACTATTTACGGACCCGCTTTGTTTACATTGTTAGTAGTATCATCATATAGACAATGTGTTATATTAAGTTCATGGCTTCAGCAATTGAATAGAGATAAAATAAAACTTGGCCCATTAAATCAACGATGTCAGTATAGATAGTCAAAATGACCTGTCTCATTCGGAAATTTGAGATACTAATCTGAACTTAAGGTGTATCTGCCCTTAATATCACAAATATCAGTAAATCAAAAATAGTAGAACTTATCTAATTTCCTGTTAAGTTTTTTTTCCAGCCCCTTCTCAGTTCCTAGAGCACCTTCCCACCCCCCCCCCCCTCTCTCTATCTCTCTCTCTCCCTTACTTGCAGCCATTAAATGTACTGTAAATGTACTTTGATGGGATAAATTGTACTCCTTTTTCCAGAAATCTACAGTTAATTCATCCTCTTAAATATTGAATCAAAAATTACTTTGTGACTATTATGTATATGGAGTATATACTGTATATCAGGCTAAATACTTTGAATTATTTATGATAAATGACTTCAGAGAATTTATTGAATAATTGCATAACATGCCATTCCCGATTCGTGGATTTGTTCCCGAACTTTTTGGTCAGACAATCAATTAAGTATTATTGTTTATTTTTCGGAGAAAAATAGCAAATTCAGCGAATCAATTATGAAAATTTAATCGAACTCAATCATGAAATGCATAATATGTTTCGAATCGGATAGGCCTGTCTCCCACTTTGGATTATCATGAGTCATGCTTCTATGATCTTCATTTCTTCCTTTTTGATCTTGTCCATTACCTAAGTAGATAAATAATACATCAATCTATCGCAATGCATTGTGATAGGATGACAAACCCTTTGATTTTATAAGAGCATGGTAGAAGGAATACATAATTGCCATACCTGCTGTTTCTTTAGCACGTAAGGGATAAAATGCAACGCATATACATTCTTAAAACAAATCAGTCAAATTGACTAGACAATTAGTCTTTTTTATTTTTATTTCTTTTTTTGTTGTTAATTTTTCGGCTTTTTACTCAGATTTGACTATTTATGCTGGGTGCAACTGATATGTTAATATAATTTCTGATATATATTCTATTGAAAGAAATATCTCTCTCTAGTAAAATACGACTACAAAATAGTCAAATATGACTAGAATAACAGTTTTACCCAGCTGACCCTATTAACGAGTCATTTGTGACTGATTTGTTTTTAGATCCTCATGTGTAGATAAATAATGTAAATAATGTAAATAAATAGATAATTGTGTGAATAAATTGGACATCACGTTTATTTTTTAAAGTTAAGTTTTGTTACTCTTTAAAACTGCCCCCCCCCCCTACAAAATAAAAGAGGTTGCATTCTTTGTAAGAATGTAATATATGTATTTCAGGCACATAATACCTTTAAATATGTCAAATTGATAGTTCCGTCTGTGATTTGAACTCCCTCGAAGTTCATTCTATTATTTCTTAATTGATTATAGCATGCACTTTATGGGTGCAATTAGCACATGGCCCACAATACTGTTCATTACCCCCTAAGATCATACAAAATACACCTTTTCCACTTGAAAGGATGCCGATATTTAGCTGCAATAATGAGATGAGAAACATTGAAACCCCCTTGAGCCAGGCTGTCGGTAGAATTAGCTGGTCACTCACCTGGTTTCTGAATGAAGCTGATCAAACAGGCATCAGGAAACTTTAATCGAACCCCAATTCCCTGTCTACTACCGAGTGTTTGTTAATCTCGGTTGAACACTACATAGCAGCCTAGTGAAAATCAGATGGAGCAAACAGGAGCGATTATACCAGAAATCGTATTGATATTTCAGAAGCAAATTAGAAATTCAAACAGGGTTCGTGGCGGTTAACGGTGTTGAAATATAATTTAAGCAAAATATGAATATTCCCTATGAGTGGAATGTCAGTTCTGATTTACAACAAAACCCATCATTTGAATTTTTTCAAGAAAGTTGTATCACTTGTTGGACTGTCTCTTCTTCTACTTGTAAAGCAAATAGGTACTCAAACGTTGGTAAAAAAATGTATGCATAATTTCACACAACCGTGCGCTTCCAATTCATACACACACACACACCCTCACACACACATGCACCCTATTTTCAATTTTGTTTTGTTTTGATTCATCAACAGATAAATCAAGATTGAATTAGTTTCTATAAAATATCATAAGCTTAGATGTATCTTTCTCAGTTTACATTCTACAGATCGTACAGATTTTGCGTATTTATTTATCATTTTTAAGTAGTTTTCATGTAGGATTTTGTGTATGTAGGCAAGGTTTTCTTTGATACATTTTCTGTGCTTTGATATGTCGCCCCTTGTTTTGTGATTCTCAAAATTGCTAACATTGCTTCTGATGTGCTACATCATCTTTCTGTAATTATCATCTCTAATGACGACTACGCTATTTTGTAGACAACAAACTGATGCGGTTTTCCCTCGATAAGGACCTTGTCTGTCGATCAAATTCCCAAGTCGATTTTGACGGTTTGATAGTTTCTCCTCCGTGACGCAATGCTCGTTTTAAAATTGATTTCTGCTGGCCTAAGTTGTGAAGGTACGGGCGGAAAAATGTCACTTGACCTCGGCTTAATATCAATGTTTGACGATTAATGATTACGGGATAAATATATATACACCGTGGGCGTCTGCAAACGAGAACTATCTTTGAAATACCCCCCCCCCTCTCTCTCTCTCTCTTTATTATTTCCCCCCCCCCCCATCTCCTCTCCCTGTCTGCCTCTCTTGCTCTCTCTCTCTCTCGTTATGTGTTTGCTTTATTCTTACTTCCTTTACTTTGGGTGCGCGTCTCTCTCTTTCTCAACCCTTCTCCTACTCTCTATACATTTTCCATCTTTCTTTACAACTACATTTCTATACCTTTACCTGTAACCACCCATAATTCCTTATATTTGACCCTTACCTCTCCCGGTTTATTTTCATTCGGTCCAATACCAATTCGTCCAATTGGCAACTCGTGTACTATCATTTGGTCTACCGTCAGTTCGTCCACTATCCACATGTTGGAATAGCTATTTCGTCTAATAACCAGTTGGGCCAATAGTCATTTAGTCCATGTATCATTTGGTCTAATTAGACTAAGTGTTAATTGTGCAAAATGAATGAAAATAAAACGAATATAAGACCAACTGCTTATGAGACGAATTAATCACAACCGAACTGGTAATAAAACGAAGTGATGATTGGACCAAATGGGTTCGACGAAATGTTGATGGGTGGAATGGCATTAGACTAAATGAAGGTAGACCACGTGGTGAGTGGACGAATTGTCAATTTACCCTCTCCCCCTACCTTAATGGGGTTTTTTCCGGAAATTTTCGGGTTTGCGAAATATATCAATAGTTTTGTAGTTATTTTAGACTTCTGCATTTTCGATGCTGAACCGTAATGCTTTAACAGACTGAAATTGTAAACATAAATTTAAATGTTTTAATTATGATGTGGTATAACTATAACAGTGCCAACTGGATATCATACTACTGGCATAGTATAAGAATTACCAATAATGATCATGTCTATCTCCCCATGACAATTTTCCCATTAGAATACACATTGTAGACACATTGAAACTTATTCTTAAATGCTGATCAAATTTATTTTGCATAGCCAATCTGTAACCATGTAGGAGGATTTTGAAATCGAAATTATGTGAAGTAGATCATTCCTATATGTATAATATCTTTTCAATTCTTGTAAATGAGTGAAAAACCTCAAATGTTCTCTTAACTTTTCAATATTTATACATTTTTATATAATATCCAGGGAAATAGCATGCATAAAAAGTTAGGCTGAATTGAATAAATTTGATGTCAGCTGTAGTGGAATGGGGTCGTAAATCCTCGTTTCCTTTAAATTCTTCGACATTTCCCGCTTTTTCACCCCATCTTCAGGAAATTAAAATCGAAATAAAAAATATCACAATTTTTGCTTCCTGATTATTCAGCCAGACAATGCAACCTTTCAAGGAGGAAAAAATATTATCAAATCTTCCGCTTCAGGATGTGTTTGAATAAATGTATTTTCTCTCTTTATATTCTTAAATTAAGACCATATTTTCATATGCTTCTAGCAATTCCAGATGATTTTTCTTTCAGATTGTAATAGCTCATGCTCGGTCAGACGACAGGTTCCACCTCCGGCTCCGACATGTGCTAGTATGCGCATAAACTATTTTTACATAATTTGATAAATTCGTTCAACGTACCTGCGAAACATGCACGATAATTCTATTTACCCTCCTTGAAAAATAAGCAATATAATGTGAGTTAAGCGTGAAGGTTAAATAACTTTTAGAGCGTTATTATACTCCAATGTTGCACGATAAGAGCGTGAAATGTCTGCTATGATTTAATGATTGGATAAATATTGTCTTAAAGTTGACCTTTAGTGTCCATCTGAAGATCATCAAACACTTAAAGTTAGTTTTCATGATTTTCACAGTTTACGAGGATTGCTAAAATGCTGTTCTACACTTATTAAAGATGTAAAATGATGGGTATCTCTCTCGATAGCAAAACGAGGTCATAATTTTCTCGTCCCAATTCATACGTTCTTTTATTTCTAAGATGATGTCCAAAACTACATTTTTTTTCTATTATGCCTATTTTCTACTTTATCTTCTTTCAAACCATCGCATATCATTATGCTCAAGATTCCGTTTTGATCGTTCTTTCGAGTAACATCTTCCTGTAGGCATTGCTCTAATGAGTCTTTGCGTCAGGTATATAATTATCATCTCATTCGAAGGAAAAAATTCTTTGTTAAACTGTATCAAGAGCTTGAACAAAACCTTTTTATATGGTCATTCAATTATCCAATTACATATTAAGCTTACAGTACACGGCTCCTCTGTCAATTCATCTTTTAGAGTGACCATTGTCCAGGCAATCTTTCAAAACCGTCTGGTCCGTGATAAAGCACCATGTCGCTGCTGTACTTTCAAAGCATATTGTATATTGATTCATGAATAAATAGAAGTTTGCCATTGACAACTTTAAAAACGAATAGTTGATAGCTATAAAGAGCTGTTGAGAGGGAACACTACGACAGGGAGATGTGGATGCAAAGAAGATTTAGGGGTGGAGCGGAGGGAAATGAAGAAAAAGTAAATGGAACAGGATGAACAGAGAAATGTGGAATTTTGGAAAGGTCGTGCACTGATGAGGGGGAAAGAGTGAGTGCGTCGTGGTCTAGTGGTTCTGACTCTCGCCTTACAGACAGAGGGTCGTGGGTTCGAGTCCAAGCCATGGTGTGTTTTCCTTCAGCCAGAAATTTATCCACACTGCTGCACTCGACCCAGGTGAGGTAAATGGGTACCGGCAGGAAGTAATATCTCAAAAAGCTGTGCGCACCAGAATCGGTAGACTAGCTTAGCCGGGGTAATATAGGCGCGCCTTGAGCACATAGCAAGGTGGACACGTGTGCTTTATGCAAATCCTATATTATTCATTATTGTTATAAAGAGCTGATGAATCAAGCAGCAAAACAAATGAGAGCACGAGGTTATATCATATGACATATTGACTTTCACATATTCATCTGTTCAAAACATCACGTAGCAGACAAGACAGAACAACTTGAGAATACGTTATGAATTGGGTCTTGCCGCAATCACTTCAACCTTCTGTCATGATAAGATCTTTAGGTAAGGGTATAAGAATCACTTAAGATCCCCTCAGCTTCACAAAGCTTACATCTTACGGTGACAGATCAAGGTTGAAGACTGCAGAAAAAGCATCTCCTTCTTAAAGGTATCACCGTTGCACTTCCAGGACATCTAGAGGCAGAAAAAAAAAAGATTTATAACTTTTTTAATGAAAAAAATGAATTACAAACAATAATTGAGAAAATTATAACGTTGGAAAGATTATAATACTAGCATAGGGCTTCTCATAATCATTATTTGTCAGAACGAAATAAGATATTTACGAAACCGTGTACTTGAGCGACGACAAATTAGCCAAATTAGTTGATTACATGAGGATATATGTTTTATGTTAGGACAATTTCCTCTTCAATCCCCTGCCTGTTCCTCAAAATACAAACAAAGGTATTACGTTTTTATTAATCATTTCATTGGATTTATATTTTTTTATTAATGAGAAACTCCTTTAAAACTGACAATAAGATAACATCATCTTGCCAAGAGAAATGAATATACCTAGCAAAAAATCTTTCACCGAGAGATTTTAGAGGCAAGAACCTGATCGGCACGTGCGAATTTTAAAAGCGTATAGCTGGCTTTATTTCAACTTAGGAGCACCTGTACAAGCTAACTCTGTAGAAGAAAATACAGTGACTGCGAAACCATGTTTTATATACATATATATATATATATATATATATATATATATATATATATATATATAAAGCCCTGGAAATAGAAAAATATACAACATGTGGGTATTTTTCATATATAATCTTGGGTTTGGGGCTCATCGATCCAATGAAAGTAAAAGTTTTGACAGAATGTTAAACTTGAGTGAGCACTGTCCATTTGCGCAGAAATGCTGTTTTCACGCCGTGTCAAGGGGAAAGGGCGAAATCAAGCTTACCCTGCGAAACATTTCTCATACATTTCCCTTGCACTTTTAGTCAATTGAAATAAGTAGGATACATTAAAGCATTTTGTAACAATATTGCCACCCAAATTGTAATTTCAACACTTAGTAAGCACAACCTTTATGTGCCAGCTGGATCTGAGGACATAACTGAGTCTGAACAAAAGTTTATATCAGACATCTCCAACCTTGTTTTTTCACTAAGTTTTTATCATTTAAAGTTGGCTTACATTTTCATTTTTTCAATTAATACCTGTTTCTCCACACTTTTCCCAAGCTTGACACTAATTAACAAAATGAAAATCAAGCCTAAGCCATTTCATGTAAATCACAGCTCAGTTCAAAGCAAATATCGTCTCGATAGCCTCGGTGTGTGGGGAGAGGTTGTGGTGCAATGCACTCTTCGAAGTGTTTTGGGCAAGGAAACAATTTAAAAAGGGTAAAAGATATCTTCAAATCAATTTTACTAGCTAAATACCACGTGTTCTTCATGATTAAGGTCTACTTTTATTCACATTTATTTATAGTTTATTTATATAACTATTTCCAAAATCTGCGCAAATCATTTTTCACTATAACTTTTCAAAAGTAAGTGGTGCTCACTCAAGCGGAAATATTTTCGACAGTTATATCGTCATTATTTTGCTTAAATGGATCTGTACCAATGTTAAAATGTAAAAAAAAATATTCCGGATATTAAAAATGTAAAATTCCATAGGTTTCTTTCTAAGTGTAAACTTTTTTTGATACGCACTATAACAAAAGCGTATTTTTTAGAATTCTTACATTATACCAATTCTGCTCAATTTGGCAGTTCTGTTATCATAGCCTCAGACATTTTGAATTCCATCAGCTTTTAAGATAAAATGTGTTAAAACATTATTATTGTTGTTAACACTACAAGAACACAGTAAAGATGTCAACATTCGATTTGGGCTATAGGGATATCTAATAAAGACATCAAATTGTCACTTTAGTCATCCATAAGGTCTGTGTATACACAGCTTTAAGAAACAACCCAATATCAGATTTTACTTTTAGATCTGAGTAAAATGTGGACAACAATGGTTTTCCAGGTAGGATTCCAATCCTGACCCTGTGATACCGTGACATGTCCAAACATCTATACATGTCTGCATCCGAATAATTTCAACCACATTTTCAATATTGAAATGGATATAACCCCAAGACGACCCAATAAGAATATTATCTTTTATTTTACTAGCTCAAGAGGTCAACGGTTTCCTTAAAAACGCGTCAATTAATTTGAATATAGCTACTTTAAAAGCTTGTTCTTTAACGTTCGGTAACGTAGGGTTTCGTCCATAAGTGTATGCAATTTTCATAATTAAGTACATTTTTTGTATATTGTTGATGAGCTAGACCAAGCACCATGCTTTAGGAAGGAGGTCAAGCCATCCTAAAGATACATTTTGTGTTTGTTTAAGCTCACATGTTTTGATTTTGTCTACCTAGCCAAACTTTAGCGGAAGAAAACGTATCCTTTGATTTGATCATGGACTTGCAACCACGTCTATGATTTCAGGCGGCTGATGGGTCATTTTCATAAAACTTATATCAATCACCAACTTGAAGGTACTGTAGTTCCTTTGATGTAAGCCTCGAGAAAACTTTTCAAAAACTCGCATTTTTTTAATCATGGGAAGATTTCCTTAGACATGTTAGAGGTAACATTCTAAAATGGAGATAATTATTCCCTACAAAATAGGACCAATAGAAGACTTATCAATAATCTCTAATAAACTCAAATTAATCCTATTAAAATGATGCTTTTGTGTGCATGTGAATGGGTCATGGGTTTGTGGGTGTGTGTTTGTTTTGAGTTCATTAGAGGCGATTATGTACGTTTTAAAAATCACAATCTGAAAGACTTAAAAGAGCAATGAAAATGGCATATCTTACTCTAAACAAACAGAACCGTAACCAGGTTTCGATTCCTGGACTTTCACGTATCTCATGTCTCTAGTCATGTAGTCAGAGGTCATGTGTCCAAAACCGTTCCACCACGGCACCTATGTTTAAATCAAATGCTATGTGTCCTCAACTGGTATAGACTACAGACGATATTCCCATAACAGCGTGAAAACGACTTTAAAATATCACTGTACTTTTCAAGAATATGGAATTTCTCAGCCCAAAGGGTAGCGCCCCCTTGACTGTAAGTATTTCAGAGAAAAAGATTAACGAACGCCATCGGTATGTTCTTTCAAATTCAAATGAAGAGCTATGTTCATGATTTTTATCCAAGGCAACTTCCTGATCACATGACCAAGCATGATGCCATAGACGTCAAATTGTGGACATATTAGATTATTTAAGTTATGTTTCATGACATAGTTTCTATGTTCTCGTTATGAAATGGATTTGAGAGATGTGTTTCGAGACAACGTGCTTGTTTGCGAGCACGGGGATATAATGATACGCCAAGGGTTTCCTCCGATTTTTAAGTGGCCGGTTTATTTGCAAAGTCACGCTCTACTTTGTTTTTATGAGTTTGCAATGGGAAAAATTGATTGAGATGCCTTTCCTTTCCACAGTGTGCATTCTAGTTGCCTTAATGTAGAATATTCAGTCATTACAAATCGTATCATTCAGTTTCATTCCGTAAATTTAAGTTATCATTACCAATGAATTTATTTTAAATAACATAACATTTCTTGCTATATCCCTCTTATGAATATTCATGGTATTCTAGATAAACGATTGGTCAATTCGCGATCATATGGCAAAGTATAATTTGATTCGGAAAGCACATTGCTGCAAATAGCTCCGTACATTTTTCGATATACTACTATGGGGAGAACTGCGCATGCTCATGTTCGATATGTTCCCGCAAATGTGAACTGTGCATGCTCCCTAGATTATCATCATTATTATCGGGTCTAGATTATCATGTAGAAAATTTAATTCCATGACGGCCTTTCATACAGGATTATTCAAATCATACCTAAAAAGTAACAAGGTGAGTCAAGATCCGCTATTTACCCTGCGCGTTTACAATTTGATTTAAGTGCAACTGCAGCGGCGAAGCGCAGCGGACCTCTCATTGACCGCAGTCGGGTAGAAGCGGCGCGCAGTCTACCCAAGAGCTGTTCAGCATAGCTCGACAGACCTATATTGTAGGACTAGGTCCGGCAACGTGTAATTGGTCTAGGTCAGGCGCGTACGCAAGGGGGGGGGGGTTCGGGGGTTCAACCCCCCCCCCTTTTCGTTTCCTTTTTTTTATTTTTTTTTATGCTTGTCTCCCCAGAGGTCGGTCTGGTCAAGGAGTTATCGGGCAAGCGCCTGATAACTCCTTGGTCTGGTTACGGACAGTTCCCCTACCCAATAATGTATATGACAGCAATAATGAACAGAATCTCATGTTTCCGACGAAAAACACAGAAAAAAATTTCCGCTCGCTTCGCTCGCTCCATTTTATTATATCTTTTATTTCCGCATGTCGCCGACGTGATCACGGTATCGCCATTAACAAGGCCATACATGATTATCATGATGTATACTTATGAATACAAGTGAACCAAGACAAAGACATACGTTTTCTTACAAAATATGTTTTACCAATATGAAAACCAAAATGACGGAAAACGCTAAAATGTCGGTTAGCTCGCTCCGCTCGCTCGTAATAATTTATGAAATTCCATAAGTATCTAGTCTCCTGTTCAAGGCCGTATTATGAGTGTTACGAATAGAAGGACATGTAGCATCGACTAATACTTGATTTACTAACAAACTATTGACAAGAAATGTATGTTTTGACGGGAAAACGCGAAAATTTCGGCTCGCTCGCTCGTAATCATTTATGAAATTTCTTAAGTTTCTAGTCTCTTGATCAAGGCCATATCATGAGACTTACGAGCAGAAGGACATGTATCATCAACTAATATGTAATCATTACCAACAAGCTATTGAGAAGAATTGTATGTTTTGACGGAAAAACGCAAACATTTCGGCTAGCTTGCTCCGCTCGCTCGTAATTATTCATGACATTTCTCAAGTTTCTAGTGTTCTGATCAAGGCCATATCCAGGCGCGTAGCCAGGGGGGGCGGTCGCCCCCCCCCAAAAAAAAAAAAAACGTCCCCAAAAAGAAAAAAAAGAAGGGAAAAAAGGAGAGGAGAAAAGGAAAAGGGAAGGAAGGAAAGGGAAGAAAGGTAGCTTTGTGTTTTTACTATTTATTCTTTATTTTTTTCTCAAAAGAGAAACTCCTTCACTCTTCTTGCTTTAAATTCGTATATGAATTTTGCTTCCGCGCTGCGCGCGGTTAAATGACAATATTGAAGTTCTCCATTGTTCCCCCACCTTTTCTCTAACCCTGTTTTTCCACCTCAGCTATTTGCTTCTTGCCAGTTAAAGTTAAATTTGTATACATTAGGGCATGAATTTGAGTAAGGTTAGGCCGAAATAAATGTATGAAGTTTTTTTTTTTTCAATGGATCGCGCAACTTCTAGTCTGGTCGGCTCCGAGCGGGTAAAATCTTTATATCAGTTTCTGCCGTCACCTCCATAAAGTCAGCTTCTCCCGCTTTTCAGCTCATTACTATAAACAACCATAATTTGGGGGCAAACAGGTTCCTAATTTAAAAAGAGGAAGGTATGGAATTCGTGTCGTATTAAATAAAAAAGTACAATATTTTTTTTTATCAAATTGTATTAAACTTCATGTCATTTCCCTGTATACATTCATCTCCTGTCCTGTTTTGCGCCCTCAGTTTGAAATTTTGAATGACACTTAAGTTTCTTTATATTCAAAATGAAGCGCTTCAGGATAAGTCAAAAAAATTAATCATCCTTTATCATAAAGATAGATAATTTTAATAAATCACAGAAGTTTCAACTTTATGCGCACTATTTTCCTTGTAATGAAGTTCAATAATCTTAGAAAATCAATTGAATTAGAGACGATTGGGTATTAGAGATATCTACATTTGATGAAACGTCCGCCCTTTGAAATTTCAGAGTTTCATTGCTCTGCGCGGGGAGGAATATCTTCCTCTACCAATCTTCTCCTCTGTTTTGCGAGTTAAAAATATGCACTGATGCTAAATTGTTTGTAATCAAATCTGATCTTTCCAAAGAAAGTTTCAATATATCTTTGAGAATACCCTTTTCTCGGGACCCTTTTTATGGCAAGAAAAATTGATAAATCACTTTAGCTTCCGCGCTTCGCGCGGAGTTATCATTTTAATTTCCTCCATTGTATACCTTTTTGTGCGTTTACAATCACTTTTGAAAACAAGGTTCAAAATCGCAATATAGTCAACCGAATTGGAGGTACTAGAGACAAGAGAAACGGCTCCTTTTCATTTTAATTTATGAAACACTAAAGCTTCGCGCTTCGCGCGGGAGGGGGAACCTCCCCCTCCCTGCACCCACCCCCTAGAGAGCGCGCTGCGCGTGCATTTACCGCCCCCTTCAAAATGAAATCCTGGCTACGCGGTTGGCCATATCATGAGTGCTACGATCCGAAGGACATGTAGCATCGACTATGATACCAACAAACTATTGACAAAAAGGTTATGTTTTCAACGCAAAAACGAGAACATTTCTGCTCGCTCGCGGGTCATGACCGCACTGTTACATACCCCATCCCCACTTAAATGTTATTGTCTTATTTGCAGCGCTGAAAAAAAAGGAAAAAAAATCATCACCTCCCCCCCCCCCCCGCTCATCACTTTTTAGAGACTGGGCGGGAGATTTAAAAAAAAAAATCAGCTCGAAACCCCCCCCCCCCTTTCAAAAATCCTGCGTACGCGCCTGGTCTAGGTTGGTTACATATCAGCAAGGACAGGTCTACAAGTTAAAGAGGGATATAAAACAAATATATCAGGCGTTTCCTTCGAAAGCATAGTGGGAATTATGAATCCTCAAATGGACTGGCAATAATAACCCTCGGAGAAAATACGGATTGCCAGTCCAACCTGGGATAAATAATTCCCACTATACTTTCTAAAAGCCTGAAATATTGAAAAATGCTTATCAATTTACTTTAAAAATCTAAAATTTTGCTTCGTGGCAGGTTCTCCAGGGTGTTGTTTGATTACTCAAAGTATGTATACAGTCAGTTCTGGAATGTCAATCAATGATAGTTATGATCATGCAAACAACAAAATTATTCATCATTTAATTATACAGAGTAGAGTGAGTGACTGTATTACCGACCGGCCTTGTATTACCGAACGCTCGTATCATACGCATCAGAAAATAATTTCATACGCTCAAAATTTTGCAACATCCTTCCAAAGAGAAACGGAATAGAAAGATGATGAAAAATGGTCAAAAGAACATTTTCAAAGTCTTAATATTCTAAAAATAATAAATTATGGTCAAAATATTAAAATAAACTCATGAATGATTTTGTTGTTTTCTCAACTTTTCCCATAGAAAACACGTTCGGTATAATACGATACCTTTTGAAGTGACCAAAATATTTCACATGCGAAGAGGGGGCCGATTGGAAGCTAATATCGTCAAAAGGAAAAACGATTTCTACAAAATTTTTACATATTTATATTTCGTAGGTAATTGTGTCTTTATGGTGAATTTTATGAGAATAAAGTGTTTGAAATAATTGAATTCATGAAAAATGTTCGGTAATACGATCCACTACCATACTCTGTAAAGCCTCTGTGTTAGCGTTTACAAGGATGATACTGATAATGATGAAGAAAATAATGATAGTAATAATAATAATAGTAATAATGATAATGATAATTATAGTAATGACAATAATAATAATAGTAATGATGATGATAATAATAATAATGAATAATAATAGTAATAATGATAATGATAAGAGTAATAATGATAATAATAATAATAACAATAATAATAATAACAATAATAAAAGGAACAGAGTACCAAGGTGTGACGTCAATTGCCATGGTGGCATGGCGGGCTGGTTCTAAACAGAGTCACACGTGACGATCATCTGTACGCAACTTTGGCTTGTCTGAAAAGTAGGTTGCAAGCGATCATTCCAATAGCATCCATTTCTCCAATGAGAAACACACGCTTTCATTCCAGGTTCATGTGTTTTGAACCAGGCCGCCATGACACCATGGCAACTGACGCCATCGCTTCGGTACTCTATAATGATAATGAAAAAATAATGATAATATCTCAGATGCTAAAGAATAATATAAGTTGTAATATATTTTGAATTTTTCATGTTCATAATGATTCTCTAATTGAAATAAAAGTACGTTTTGTAAAAAGTATTCAAATTACAAAACTGATGAAAAGTAAGGTATAACTTTACGCAATCTTTGGTATGGACGCACCAAGTACGTCAAATATCATTCCCACCTGATGTATCTCTATTGACAGATCCTGACAAGAAGGTTAGAATGATAGCCTGTGCATTTACACAGCTGCCAAATCTGGAATAATTTGTGGAGTCGACTTTTTTTAAGTTGAACATTAGCCTCGTCCCCACTGTCAGTTCACCTTCATCGTGTACTATCGAATCCGTGCGATCGTTTCTTGGCAAGTCGATGCCCCGCATGAACGGGGCGATAAATGTCTTCAGGGGCCAGGAGCAACGCCGAGCGTCAATTTGGGAGAGGTCGATTCCTATACACGGTGTGTCAGCAAAATGTGTTTAAAGGGATGGTAGTATGTGTGTAATGATTAAGGCAATTGCCGAATGGAGTCCTTTCATGCAGCCATTTTCTAGTGCCTCTATATTTGATTTTTCGTATTCTAAATTGTTCTATATTGCTCCCCCTCTCTCTCACACACACACACTCACATAGTTTTATTTAACACACATGTATCGTTAAAGGGGGTATAAAAGATTGAGGTTTCTATAACCATGTTGGAAAGAACACACTGTCCAACAGTGTACTCACAGTGTGGAAAACAATGATGACTTACATACACACTGTTAATATGCTCAAATTCAACACTGTGCATCTCCTATTCGCAGAGTCTACATACTAAACACTGGTAATCTAGAGGTGTCCATGGTGTGAAATAATCTCCACATTGTTAAATTTGCGCATTTCAACACTATAAATCACTTTTTCATACCATATGAACACATTGTGTGATACTCTTGCCTATCCAACAGGATGTGGTGATCCCATATATAGGCCCATAACTCTTTTGAATGAATGTGATGGATTTATCTGCCAATTTTCACGTTATCATTATAAACAAGAAATGCATGAGTGTATTTGACAAAGAAAGAATATGATCAATATTGCATGAAATAATATCAAAATTATTCAGTACTTTGCTGCATCTATTTCCCAATGGCAAGTTTACTTGTATGGTGTAACTGTTCACCGTGAAACAATTCCAATGAAAATTTCATTCGATTTTGACGAAGAAAAGTCACAAAAGTTGATTGCACGCGCAGCTTTGATCTTTCGTCCACGACCAAATTGCCGCTGGGACCATACAGGTTTCATACAATATGCAGTTGATATTATCGTACTATATGGTACCGGTGAAACAAGGATTTGAGGAGGTTTGTTGAATCATGGTGTGTCTATTGCCACGATTCCGACTGCCATAATTTCATATGAGAATTTGTTAGTATCTGCCCTTTCACATTCACGCAGAAAGAGCAAGTAGTGTCTTTCTTTATTTACTTTAATATGAACACTTTTGGTATTTTACATTAACATTTGCGTATTCATTAAAATGTTTGTAATACGCTGTGTATCTGAAAAACGGTGACGTTTCCCTCTAATTTAAGCGAATCAGGATGATGAACGAAAAATAACAATAATTGTAAAATACCTAAATGGCCGTGGTCAAATAAATGAATTGAGTCTTGCAATTATGCATCAAATAGTGAAGCTTTCCACGGACGCTCGTTTCAATTCAAGCCACGAAAGTTCTTTCGCGTCAGATTCACTCACGCGCGCACAAACAAGCGCACGCTGACTTTCTTTCACCCCCATTGAATGGCTGCAGAGGATATTACCTTCGAAGAAAAGCAAAACTATGCAGTGGCTAATATAAACTGTCATGACGAATTCGTCAAATTTCCTCCTGATTTCAATTTTGAATCAAATTAGTAGATTTGGTCATTCGAGTTGAATGAATGAACGATTAGCAGAAAATTGTGTATACATCAGCGTTTAACTGCGTTGTCGATCGAAGACTGAGTATTCCATAGAACAGAAGAGGAATCACGGTTGATATCGTTTGAGAAAAGATCTCCAATATAACCCTATATATATATAGTGGTGTAGACATATACTCTTTTATGTATTTTATTGACATAGGCCATGCGTGATAGGCTGTTCATGAAATAAATGTATTATTAGTTAAGATCAACTTCATGACTTAAGAAAGATATCTTAAAAACATCGAAGGTAAGAAACATTGACTTTGATTTTTTTTCCCAAGTGCCTGTTTGTGTTCGAATAGCATCATATCGTAATCCAGACCAATCCCTCCCTTCCTCGTGAACCGACCATTCTAATACCTCTACAATCTGTCGAATATATACGGCATAACGAAATAAGAGTCAATAAAAAGTATGCCAAATGTGTTTAACTCTCCTTTAACTTTTCCTCAGGCCTTTCACAGACCAGTGACGGGCAAGGGCTTCACATCTGCGCCAGCTGAGCGGGGTACTCTGTCTCCGACACCCGCTTCAAAATGTCATGTATCAGTGATGCTTTCCTAATGGTCCAGTCATTTACATACATAATTTAGTTAAGTCTTGTGGGAATCCAATATCTGTAGGCTTTCCAATGTACAATAATTTGCCGGATCCACCTGTATTATCATCTATTGGGGACCCTAGGGTTCGCGTGACCAGATTTGTGGTGATAAATATACAAGCTGGAAGAAAGTGGCAACTTCTTGTCATGTGGATACGCGCGCGTGTATCACCAATTTCCTATTCCTCTTTGTTTTTCTGTCTGACTGTATGCGTTGGACTATATTGACACGTTTGCAAGTCATTTCAAGCATCTCTTTAAATCATTTAATATACATTCCCAAAGATCGTCACTGTTGTAAATTTGATTGTTTTGTTCAGGTTTAAAAAGTCACAGATTTACATTTTCAATGTTAATGTTTCTCTCTTTATTGGAGCAACCTGATAATTGATGGTTTAAAATGGTATATGAATAATATAAGATTTACATGATAATGCACCGTTATTTCTTAAATCAAGAATTATTAAGTAATACTCTGCTATAAGAGTAAAGAAAATTCGAACACACGACACACCCATGCTGATTTTTATAGCGTCACAGCCCTTTTTTACTCTCCAACAGATGGGTAAAATGAAAACGCATGTTTACCAGCTAACGGCTGAACAATATCAGAAGTCGAGCTTTTAGGCGTAAGATATAAACGCAACACTTATCCTTTAAGGGGTAATATTTTATCGGATGACAAGTGAAAATGGGATGACTTTTAAGACATCATGGAATATCGAGGGAATGAATGAATGAGTGTGCGAGTAAAAGGATGAGTGAGTGAGTGAGTGCACGAATAAGGGGATGAGTGAGTGAATAAGTGAGTGAGAGAGTGAGTGACTGAGTGAGGAAGAATGAAAGGAGTAAGGAGGGAAGGAGTGATGAAGTGTTTGGATGAGTGAGGGAGGGAGGCAAAGAGAGACGGGGTCAAATAAGGGAGTGGGTTTAGTGAGTGAGGGAGAGAGCGAGTGCATGAGTTAATTAGTAAGGGAGAAAGTGAGGGCGAGTGAGTGGGTGAGAGAGAAGAGAAGGATTAGGGAAGGGAGTAAGTGTGGGATTGAGCGTGAATGAGTGAGGGAGGGAGAGACGGAAGAGGCTAGGAAGCGAGTGAAAGAGGGAGTGAGTGATTAATGGAGTAAGGGAGGTAGTGGGTGTGTGAGTTAGGGAGTGAGTGCGTAGGTGAGGAAAGGAAGGCGTGAGGTAGTGGAAGGGTGAGTGGTGAGAGGCTTGTAGTAAGGGAAGGAAGGAGAGAGTGTTAGAAAGTAAGTGAGTGAGTGGGCGAGAGTGTTGTTGAGCAAATGACTGTATTGTAATAAAGTGATTAAAATAGTTTGGACAGTGTATTGCATTATTGACGTAATGGAGAGCTTGATTTGTAAAGAGAGATGCCTATAGTCCTTATCGAAACAGCGTTTTCCAAGAACTCTAAAAGACAAAATTACAAGCGTTAATAATTGGCATTAAAATATTGCATTTGACGGAATCAAATGAATGAATATCGGATATCCATCAGAGACATTTCTCATAGCCTGAATGAACATACTTTTTATCTTTTAAGGATCTTGATATTCGGTTCCACCGGGATCTCTTAAGAATTTTCATCTTATCAATCAACCTACCATAGTATACGGGATCTGAATTGAAGAAAATCTTGTTAACATATTATTTTTTGTGTTGCTCATTGCTTGTTATGATTGTTTTTGTGCTTGTACATATTTCTCTGTCATGTATAATTTTACAAGATATCAACCATTTTAATTCTTTAATAGTATTACAATTGGCTCAGTTGTCTACGAAATTCGACAGCTGTCCACTAGATTTAATCATCCTAAAACAGTGATTGTGTTAACATTATGTTAGACATCTGATAAACATTTTAATACGTGCATACATGCATTTTTAAAATTAACGCTTTCCCCTTCAATTCAGTATATTAGCCCACAAAATTACATAGATGTCTTTTGACAGTACGTCCATGAACAGTACCATGAAGTCCAAGGGTATTGAATTAACTTCCATAAAGTTATTTGAACGGTTATATTATTTTTTCTACGTCATGTTTTAGAATGTCTGCATTTAACAATGCCTTCTTTCGGAGACAATCATTGGATATTCTTCATGTAATAAGAAATAAATACTTATATGTAAACGCTCTACGTAATTTTGTTTAACTTTGCATGAGCAAATTTAATCATATTTAGTCTAGCCCTGTTTCTTGTACTATTTGACCTTGGTGAAAACAAGATGTAGTTTCTTGATAGATTCCACGGATCTGCTCCTGTAGATGTTAACCAGATGAAACACGACAATCAGTCGATAAGAGTCTACAATTGAGAAGCATCAGTGTCAAATTAATGGCTCGAAATGAAATTGAGAGAGCGAGAGTACTACAGCCATTTAGGAGAAGTGTATTTTAACGCGTTAAGTGTTAATTCGCCTATCATGAAGTTATGTCTATTTGATGTCTGATGCATTTATCGTGTGAAATAATTTTTTTTTTTTTTAGGTACACGAGAGCTATGGTAGATAACTATTGCTACGAGGTTGTGTCGCCTCTGAAGAAATTGATACTTAAATGGGGAGATATTTCAGTCATTGTTTGAGCCTAATCAATGATCTTCCGCATGTCGTTCGATTTTCATAATGACCAGTCACAACTCACTATTTGCACAGGATATTATGGCATATTTTCTTTGTCTTCACGCTAGCTATTATTCAGCTCTTTAATATTGTATCATCCGATCAAATGATTATTATCATTAGTGTAATTATTGATATAAAGGCAGTTGATAGAAATAGTTTTACAAAATGATGAACAAAACAGTTCGCATTCACATGAAGTTAAAAAAGGGATATGTAAGTCTTTTTTTAATGATGCTAAATATAAACACCAAGTTTATAATATGCGATATACAAAAGAAATAATCAGAAAGTCACTATTCCATCTCATTTAAATTATTTCATAACAAAGGATTAAAAATTGATGCTAATGGTCATTCAACAGTTAGATATTTAAAGTAATGGTAAAGATAAATCAAAAGTACCTTTATTTTAGATGAAAAAAGGTATCTGATATAGGTTTTACGTAACATAATATACTAGCATTTGTAGAATTGACATGAAAGGTGCCGAGTCATGAGCCCTTGAAACCATTAACATAGCCCCAGTCTTCAGAAAACTTCCCTGGGTTTTTGCTCAAAGGAGCGAAAGGTATATCACTAAAACGAATCATTGACGCTCTCACCCCGGGTGGAGGGGAATCTGTGAGCAAAATGTAGCTAAGGTGGCCCGAAGGTAATAACTTAAGAGTACAGCAAATTGGTATCGATCATTTCGGGAGGTAACGTGATCTATATCGCTTCCCCTCACATCAAGCTCGGCTCGGCGATATCCGGGACTTATTTCTAGGACACCTGAATACAGCTAGGATGGCGGGAATTTAATTAGGCGCGGAAAATTGAATAAACAAAACTCTTGGGCAATTAGAGGAATCTAGAGAGCCTATGAGTTCTCGATGTATCCTTATCCGTATGTCGGTGCATCTCTTACTTACTGTTCTCATTGACTTTGTCTTTTACCAATGTATTTCCCTCAATCTCACTCTTTCTTCTGTTTACCCACTCCCCCCCCCCCCCTCTCTCTCTATATATATATATATGTCTGTTCTCCATCTCCCGCTCTCTTGCACTCTCTCTCTCTCTCTCTCTATCCCCTTTTTATACTGTACTCTCATTCCCTATCTCTCTTTCTTAGTATGCTTTCTAGTAACCATTTCTACTTATAACATATACCTTCACCCATGGTATCAATGCTACCGTCACTTAAACTCCTCCATTCACTTCTTTGGAACTCTGAAATTGATGGGATGTGTCGTTAAGCATGCAACCTTCTTAAGTAACTCAATATGTTTCACAACGTTTACCCGTTCATATTTTACAATGCGAACAAACAAGAGAAGCAAAATATAACATGACGATGTTGCTTTTGAATGAAGGAACAAGAAAATTTGAGGAAAAAATAAAAGAGCGTTTTTCTTTAGGAGTTAGGAGATGAACCATACAGTGTAAAAGAACCTCTGGTGTAAGATTTCTGAGCATAGATTTTCATGATTCAATCGAAACATCCTCCTTAAAAATCTTAAGGAAGATGGATTAGAATGACGTGCATCTTCGGTGACTTATCCACCATACCTGTATAGCTATTCGATACTTAAATAATTATTTTCCTTGGCATTAAAGAGTTGTGGGGAATAATTATTTTGTTATAGGAAATAAACATTTCTGTGGCAGGACCTGTGTTTTTGACTCCGTAGAATGGCATTTAAATGTTTTTATTTTTGTGTTGGTGAGTCCACAATGGCTATAAAACATTAAATTTAAGATATGTAATAGACATCCTTTGAAATCACTTTAATTCAAACTCATGACATAAACCAAATTTCTTCTGTAAATAAAGACTATTGAAATTAATTATCCATTGAATAAAATCAACTATTTTAATCTTTTAAGTTATAAATCGTTGATTTTACTCAAAATCAATAAAAATTCATACGAAAGATTAACCAGATGTAATCATTTATAAATATACATATCATTTTTATTACGGTAGATTTTTACCCCCCCCCTCTCTCTCTCTCTTGTTATTCCTCCTTTTATTCATAATTACTTAAAACGTATAGAGTTGTCACATCTTAACCCCCTTTAATTGAATGTCGATATTGTAGAAGAGTAGTTTTGCATCATGCTTGTAAACTCACCTCCATCATGCCCACCATCATGTTAGCATCCTGGAGCTCTATTTTCAAGGGCTGCTGAGTTAACTGCTCTTTTTATCCTAAATTCATATAAATTAAACACTATACGTCTTCTTGGTATCTATGTGTGCACTCGTTTAAATGAATAAATATCATGTGAATGATCATGAGATGCAATGACGAAATGACGAAGGCACTACAATGGCGGATCACTCTCTTCATTAGATTACCACACGTCTTGGTAACGTCTTGGATCAATTGTGATGTATCTACTTCATCAACTTTGTTGGATTACTTCCATATTTGTGCTTGCAAAAGCTGGTCTTTCCTAACTCAGATACCCATTTGCATGAGGGTCACATCCGATTGAAACAATAACAAATATATAAAGGTAATTAGCAATCGGACCTGTTAGCAATAGCTATTTCAGATACTTGGTGCCGTTAAACCATTTCCCCATGAAGATTAAGTGCTATAGAAAGCAACCCACAGGCTGACTAATCCTTGATTTGATTTGCCTGCCTGACGCCGTTTACCCTCTAAACATTTTCTTCATGTCTTTGCACAAATCGAACGAAAAGGGAGATGTCACTAAATTTAGCACCAATTGACAGAAATAGGCCCCTTTTTGACACCTACCGTCCACACCTTGTCCCTCAATCCTCCCTTAGGCGCCCTTGGCGTCTATATCATTATCTCCCTTCCAGATTAACTCTGATCCTAATCTCCTCCGTAACATGTAGCTTACGGAAGCCCTTGACTCCTGGGAAATATCTCTAAGTATCCATACTATAATGTTTGATGTACTACTTTTGCCATTTTATCCGCTTATTTTGATTTTGCTTTGTATTTGTTAAGAGGGTTCGAGGTTTGAGGGGTTTATGATTGGGTGTAGTTTACAAACAAAAACAGAGCTACGAGGCATTTTTTTATAGATCTACCTATCCTGTATATATGAAAAGTTGAATTTCTTCGACCGAATCATTATTAGATTCTAGCAAGCAAGTTGTCACCAAAGGTTATTAGGCGATTGTATTATTGTTTCAGAGATTTCAATTCATCTTGAGAGATCACAAACACTCCCTTACACAACTACAAGATATGTTATTACACCGTATAAGCCAACCTAATATTGCATTTTTCTGCATGGATATCAATTTCTTATTTTTCTTCATGGATAAAAATACTAATATGATGCTGAAAAGAATTGCTTAATTAAGTGTCAGTGATATATGCCTAAGGGTGTGTTAGGCTTTTTTTATTTCTGAATTGTTTTTCTTCATGGATAAAAATACTAATATGATGCTGAAAAGAATTGCTTAATTAAGTGTCAGTGATATATGCCTAAGGGTGTGTTAGGCTTTTTTTATTTCTGAATTTTTGCACTGACAAACGCAACTATCTCAAACTGACTGTCGTCAAAGTGGTAAAATATACGTCTATTCATTTCGAATGTAACTGGAAATACATTGTTTTTAAATTCACAAAAGATCTCAAACAGGGGAATAAAATCCTGTGTTTTAGCGTCCCAATTTCATTGCAGTCATACTGAAGACCTTAAAACGAGCAGTCACCAATTAACGTTGTAATACCCATGGGAACATTGCGACTACAGGTGTCAGACACAAGAGCGACCGACCCCGACCAATTACCTGAAATAAAAGTCTTCTCCGATAATATACAATTAATATAAATGTATTAGCGTTGCTATAATTTCTTACTTTCTAGTTCTTCACAATAAGCTAATTTGTGCACTGTGATCTTTTTGGCAAGATTGTGGCAACGACAAAAAGGGGTGTTTTTCTGCTGACCGTAATTATTGCCTTAGTACTCTTTTTATTCTATGCCGTGTATTCATGGAAATGTATTAATTGACTAGTGTGGAATTTTATTTGCATCTTTGAAAAAATATTTCTAAAAAGTATAATAAAAACGGTAAAAGTCAATAAGCTGAAGAAACAATAAACGTTAAGAAACTTACAAACTACGCAAGTCATTAGATGCAGGGATCAAAACAGGTCAACAGCTTATTATGTTGCACAACCTGAGAATAGTTCCACACAGAGACACGCGCATACAAAATCCCACGCAATGCATACTTATGGGTGAACTGCAATGTTTTCTTTTAATGTTATTAATGTTTTGAACTTTATATGAGGATTTTAAGTGCACCACGATGTTCTGTTCCCAAAGACTTTTGGAATTTTCATGTCGCGACGTACGGAGGTTTCGAGAACACGGTAAATGTATTGAAAACGCCTGTCAAACGACAAAGAACAGCTTGTAGGTCTTTGTCGAAAATATGTCGTTTGTCCAGAGTAAAGGACTATACTTCTGTTCTGATTTACCAATTGTCGACAAAGACTCATTGCTGTCTTTGTCATGAAGGGCATTCGACAATATACTTTCTATGTTCTTGAATCTTTCTTACGTGGCTATACAAAAAAATCTCGTAAGATCACACATGAAGTGACCCACATGCTCCCACAATCGAATAGAAACACTTACGCACGCTTCGTACAATCAGAAGCCGACGATTTTTTTTTTACACAGCTGGTTTGTACTGATATTTGTTCCAGCATTTTACCTGCTTATGCAGGTATATCTTCACACTTGCCCTATTTCCTTGACCTGACCACTTCGCGCCTTTTCACGCTAATAGTGCTAACTCACAACGAGATTGATCACATGATCATGCTCCTGCCATCTTGCACCAGTCATTGTGTAAATTGCTCATTAGGCTAGAGCATACATACATATATTTTTTTTAGTAATCTTAATCTAAATATTAACTATTTTTATTACCCAGGTGATATTTCAAACACTTCATTTGTATACTTCTGGTTATTTTGTTCTATTTCTTCCTTTCTATTTTTTACCATTTCCTTCATATATCTATATATAAATCATCTTTATTTCATAATCAAATATTACAATAAACTCCTCTGCCAGTATTATCAAATTCTATCCATCTTCATCTAATGAAATAATTGCGAATCTCGAACCTTATTCCCATGTACTTCATCATTGCTTTTTCTATTCTCTTCCTCTCTTTTTCTCTTGTTTTCTCCTCAGGTCTTTTGACCTCTCCCATCTTCTTCCCAGGATGTCAATCTTGATGGTCCTGTTCACCATTGTACCCTCTCCTCTCTTCCATGTTTTCTATTTACGAAGTGGGCTATCAACGTCAGATTGGTTACCGTGCCCTGATTAATGTCAAGTTTACCAGACAGTCGTTCGCTAGAGTACTTTTCCAGTAATGTCATCAAACTGGCTGTTATAGGAAGACGCTATTTCTGTCTCTCTCTCTTCTTAACTTCGCCTCTCTCATCTTTTCCACCACCCTATCTCATCCCCCACTCAATTATGATATTTACCCCTGATCGAATTTGCATGGCTCATTTCTACTCAGATGGGTTAAATGATAGCCTTTGTAACGACTTTACAAAATCTAAAAATGCAATATTTAATCAATTAATATGTGATTTCAAAGTTTGCCACTTAAATATCTCCACCATCATGTTTCCTCGGACAATTTCTTGTACCATGATGGTCAAACATTACATCCCAACTCTAACTGGGAGGTTGTTTCATATAGTTGAAAGTTATGAATACGCACCACTTTGCAGCCTGGGTCCCGTAACGCGAAGGTTAGCGATTAATCGTACGCTTGATTTCTACGTTTGATTGCACATTGTAGTCAATGGAATCAATCGTAAAAAAAATATTCTACGATCTTTGCCAAGCTTTGCGTTACAGGACACAGGTAGCATATTCTTGTTGCCATATAAATTCTTAATCAGTTTGATTCCCATTAGCTAACGTTTGAACTTTGAACATTGTTTTTGTAGATGAAAATCCGTGCTGTTAACATAAGCGTCTTGATACAATGTTTATTTTCTGTCAAATTTGATCAGGCATATGCCATCTAGCACAAGTACAGATCACCGGCCGTGTCTTAGGTCGTGGGCAACTTACGAACAACTTTGTGAAAAACCACACTGGTTGATCTGGAAAATGGAATTCTCTTCGCATAAGAATTAGATTTTGAAAGCATCAAAGATTTCTCTTAGATATTGATATTAAGTTTATATACATTAAGGATGTATATGAGTTGGGTAAGATGAATGAAAAATGGGAGTCATCCTGGCCACTCTCACCCCTTTCTCATTCTCTCCCTCTCTTTCGCTCCCTCTCTCTCCTTTCTCTCTCCCTCTCTCACTAACTCTAGTCAAAACGCCATGGTATTTAATACTGATCAAATATATCCCTTGATTGAAAACCTTGGTTAGACTCATTAGCCTCCAATGAAAAATAAGGTTATTAAATTAATCTGTTTTTGCAGCAAATTTCGACAGATGCTCTCGAAATTCTTAAGATATTGTTTTCAAATGATTTGACCAAATCCTGAAGATATGTTTGTGTTTGTACAAAGTGAGGCGACCTCTCTTTTCCACACGAATTATGTATTGTCACATTTTTGACCTGCCCTTTCTCATCATTTATCAAATGATCAATATTATGCTTTTCAGTTCGACCTCACCTATTGACATACCGATAGTAAATAAGGAAGTACGATACTCTTTACTGGCAAACAGGTGTTTGCATCTTCCCTTCCAACCTTTAACTATTGATTAATCTTTGTGAAGGAAACCAATGGTGATAGTAAGACTTTGGTTTTCGACACCCAACTTTATGATTTTATTCAAAAATAACCCTAGTGTGTCATACAGCATTACTTGACAGTTGCATCATTGAATTTCAACCAATAGCTAATAAAAAACGAAAGCTGTCTGAAAAAAAAATACATATAAGACGCTGTCAGATGACAGGCCTAATTTTCATCTACAAATGGAACAACTGTATGACTTAACCTTTATTCTGGCTTTTGCTGACCAAATTCTTTTTATGCTATAGTTTTAGAATATTGCAAATCAGAATACACATAATGACTTTTCAAACCTCTCCAACAGGAAAACAATTTCAATGCCCATACCTATAGAATCTTCATGTGTATTGTCCTGTTACCTTGACATCCGTAATAGAGAAGATTTGTAGAAAGAGAAGGAAATAATATTTCATATTGCCTCCTGATTGATTTCACTCTGTGGTGTGATAATCTGTTGATATCTTACGGTGCCGGAATATACACACACGACATCATCATCTCATATACACGTGCACACACACACACACCCTATTACCCACGGACCAACATACCCGCCAAACAAAGACACACACACATACACACCCAATCCACTTATCGCCATATCCACATGCACACACAACCAAATAATCACCCGCACCCACACACTCACACACACACACATACCCATACATACATATATATAGATATATTCATATCTAAGAAAGATAACCAGATGGTGCATTTCTATTTCAGATTGTGGTAAACTTAATTCAACACTGAAGCGTAAAAAAGGGATTAGTCTATGTAATATCTTATAAAATTGCGATGGAGAACACAATAATCACTGGGTAAGTGGGTTAGTGGAACGGAAATGAATTTTAACCTTTAAAAGGTTCATTGTTACCTCCTTTGCTCATCCGACGCCACGTCCTTCATCTGTCGTCTGTAGTTTGCACACAATTCATTCCTATTTCCTTCACTCTCAAATCGGCTTCTTTAATTTTATAAGACTGAGTGGGGACTCGAAAATGATAGATATAAATTTTGAAAGTCTTTATATTTAATGAAAACTTCAAATGAAAGTTTCACCTTAATTACTTGACCAATTTGCGTTTTTATCATTTGTCTTCTTTTCTTTTCTATAGTATTACACATGACTGATTCATAACTCTTTGATATTTGATTCCAAACCATATCTAAGATAATTTATGTAGATAAATCTAAGACAAAAGTTGATGAAATGTTTCTCCTCCTTCATTTGTTGACATGTTTTCTGTTTGCTTCGTTCTGCATGATATACTATAAGAAAATGAAGTTTATACATTCCTTCCTCTTAAAAAAAACGGGAATGAAAATTGAGATTAATATATATGTTATCGGAAATCGTAATGGAATCTTTGTACGTAAAATTATTCACAGTATACCTTTATATCTACGAAACTTTAGTCATCTTATTTCAATGCCGAACAAACACTGGTTCATTGAGGCTCTACTTATGCACTCTAGTGTTTTGTGGTGTTTGTGAGCTGTCTGATTCCGGTTTCACAAACATATATTGTGGGAAGCTGAATATTTATGATTTTAAAAACTTGAATGATTTAAAGGTGCCGTAATAGCATGGAACCTGGAATAAATATGATAAAGGAGTTTATAAACAAAATTTTTGGAATATCTCATTTCAATTAAAATTTTTTCTGCTGTTTTTTTTTGGCGCAATGTTGTTCTAATTGTTACAATTCTTCTACCAGTTATATATACTTAGTTCCTTCATTCCGTTTCTAGTCACATACCTTCCATGGTTAGAGGAAACTCAATTATTATTGCGATATTAATGCTGACAGTTTTGCTTAAAGAACGAGATTTCGTTTTCTTATTTTAAATTGCAACACTACGAACTGGCGATTACATATATAGCATATACTTCAAATGCCACTTCAAATGCTATTTTTATTTTCAGTCTTCTGCATTTGTTCCCATAATGTAAGGAGATCAAAAAATGCATGCCTTTTCGTGCATAAAACGGATCCTTAAACACAGACTTCGAATGCTAAGTTTTGGTGATTTCAGTGCTACCATCGCTGATAAAGCTTTCTACTAGCATATGAATATGAACTCTTTGATCGAAGTATTTCTAGATTTTGAAGAAATCCTCTTACCAACAATAAGGAATTGTTCAGGTTTTGATTCCATTTTTGGTTTCGTGGTCAGTTTATCCAACAACGGGTTGTTTTTAGGATCGTCTGCCTAAATTCTGATAAGGAAGAATGAAGAAAACCGACCTTGATATTCACAACCATAATACAATTCAATTTGGTTCGTAAAATGTCAAGAAAGCCTTTCTTATTTTACGTGTTTAGACTACAAATGTTTGGCCATGAAGTAAACAAGAAGAAGTAACCCTTCATATAAAAGGCATTCATTGTCGGAATGCATCACAAAACCGCTTTAAATGTCAGGTGATAAACTCACGTGAGTATGTTTCAGCCCAACCAACCGATATCGATTTAATGCAACAGCTTTGGTCGGTCTGAAGCCAGTTTAGGTGTAGATGTGACTGCGACAGAAATTATAATAATGACCATAACAATAATAATAATAATAGATGTTATTTAAAATTGGCTGAATCCACTCTGCAATGCGCCCAAGACACTAAGAGACAGGAAGAGCGTCTTGGCTTTTATGGAACTATTCATATGTGTATATATATATATATTGTGTGTGTATATATATGTATATATATTTATTTATTATATATATATTATTTTGTATACTTATATACATAAATTTTGCGGTAAGGGTTGGATAGGGAAAAATCATACATAAAATCATCATGAACAATCGAAAGGTGAAAGGTATATTAGAGTGCTGACTCCGTAGCACTGATACATACTTTAAGATTTGTTATGTGCACTAATATGATTTATTATAATCAAAATAGTGTGAGTAAATATTTATCAAAACAGATTAAGCTGAACAGCTAAGACAAATCTACCATATTAGACCAAACGGCATTTTCAAACTTTCATTTTTTTTCATAATTGCGCGATAAAGTTGGTTTGGGGATTTCTTTTTAATTTCTTTTTGAGACATAACTCTGAAAAGGTGAGATTTATCTTGATTCCTAGACTCGCTGTCGGACGAAATCTAATAACTACCTTCCAATTCACCATTTTGTCACACCGTAGGATGGCCTGAGATTCATTCTTGCATGGTATTGCATTCATATTCTCGTTAAATATTAATTAGAGATATCGCCTATAACGGTATTAGCCTACACATTTTGAGACGCTGCACACCGTTATCTAGGTTTGCACTCGACCTACTTCCAACAGGCCGTTCTAATCCATTTTTTATTCCGTGAATCTATACACAAAGCCTATAGTTTATTTGCTTTGAGGAATGACATAAAATCGCAGATTTAATTTTTGTGGGGTAAAATATCCTACGAAACCAAATTCTGACAGAAAACAAATTGGGTAAAATAGAAACTAGCAAAATCAATTAACCAAAAAAAGGACGAGTCAAACTAAATACAGAGTGTGTATCGCCATATTTCTTTTACAGTGCAAGTCATATTTGAATAAGAGTGATAAATAAAATTCTATCTTGATGAATATGCTTCTGATGATAGCACATCAAGCTTTGATGGCACCGAAAATGTTAATTCAATTCTCTCATATTTTGTATAATCATTTAGACTATACTCTTCTGAAAAAAAAATATTTTTTTTGTACAAAAGATTTAGTTTTATTACCAAACATACACTTCTTGGTTTATATGTACTTGTCAACTATCTGTTATGTAGACTTCTTTCATATCTTAATGGGATTGTTTTCCTTTTATTCTGCATGAAGCACCCAATCCACTTCCCATTGGTCGGTATTTTTTGTTTTTTGTTTTGAATAATGTTTTTATTCTGATTTCATGAACATAACATTACAATTTAACATTTCAAATCATATATAATACTTTACACTTCATACAACTTCATACAACCACTCACCTACACACCCTCACACGCACCACCCACACACGCAAACCATTCTAAATACAACGTCATTACTATTGTTAGCCCATTTATACCCCATTATTGTTACCGAAACATCAACCCCCCCCCCTCAACGTATGGAAGCAGCCAACAGTATCCCACTTTCACCCTTGCCTTCTTCCTCCCCCCCCCCCTCTCTCTCTTGTTGTTTCTTTCTTATTTTCTTATGTATATGTTTATCGTGTAACAATCTCTCTATCTCTTTCTATCCTTTTGTTTTCCTATAGTATTCAACTGGAACTATTGATTAATTCCATTCATTCTATAAACTTTATCCACCTCATATTGCTGGCGTACAAATTGTGTCTTGGGGGCAATGGACCTCCCAAAATTCTCACCATCAATAAAAAAAGCAGAAAATGAAAGGAAGGAAAGGAAAATGGATGAACGTTGATATTATTTTCTAAATAATATGTCAAAATCTATCACAAAATGATATTGATGTAAAGTTCTAGCCCAAACATTTTTTTTTTGTTTATTACGCTACGGCCTTTTATCCAATAATTTCACGGTTCTCATTTCACGGTACTCATTTACACTCAACATTTCATACTCGGAGTGAGATTGTTTAAGAGTCGGTAGTGAATCTCATGTTTCTTAAATGTTAAATGCTATTTCATTTTCAAACCCACCATTAATTTTTTCTCACGGTTCTCAATCAATTAATATAATGCAGTAAAAGTACTTTCCCTTTGAAAATATTTCTCATAGATGTCTTCCATTTGAAAATAGATTGTTGGTATGCCTTCGTGATTGGTACTCATTGATTATTAAACAGGGCGTTCCACTCTATTATTTGTTGACATCATTCTTCCACATGACGCGATAATGTTTTCAGCTTTTTAATCATGAAAATTAAAGACACACGTGAATGATTGGGGTCCTATGCATCCATAACATACACTTCCTATACTGGCTATAAAAGTAGTTTATGCCACTAATTGGAATTACAAGTGATGCGTACACCTGTACAATATGAAAACTGATTGATCAATCTTACGCGGTTTTCCCCTTCAGTCCATGTTCTTCCTAAAAGGAGTAACTGGAATCGTTAGAATTCTCACATGGTATTATTTTATACAAAATTAATGTTTTCTGACGTGTATTCATTCACATCTTTATAATGATGACGACACCTGCTATAAAAGTGGAATGCGGTTAAGTGCAATCACAAGCAGAAAGCGTTAATATTTCAAAATATTATTGTACACTCTATTTTCAAGAAATATTTTCCCCAAAGCCAGGAGTTTTATTTAAGTGCTCTTCAATGTGCCAAAGCCGCAGTCAATTATAATGTAAATTGCGATACATTTAAAGCTGAAATTATCCATGTTTAAAAATATACGATTGGAGAAACTCATTTTGAATACTGTTGAACACTCAGTTTGAATACCGTTTTAATGTTTCAATGTTTGTCACAGTATAGCGGGAACAAGACAAATATTTCCAGAAATCTATGACACTACACTCTAAAAAAAGGTTTACCCAATATTTGGGAAAATGGTAACAGCATGTTGGTTGGGTAAAAATATACCCAATATTTTGTAAATTACTAAATTTTACGCAATGTTGCGTTGAAATAGCTCAATATGGGATAAAACGAAGTACCCAGCAAACATGAATGTTCCCTTTCTACCCAATATTGGGTAAAAGTTTACTCAGTGTTTTTAGAGTGCATTAATATCTTGTCTCTTTTCACTCATTTCATAATGAGATATATATGTAACAATGAATCAAAAGAATATATTTATCTATATATCTATATATTTATCTGAAAGTTTCAAAAACATTAATAAATTTTTCTCATATTTTACACATTTAGCAAATAGCCCAATATGGGATTAAAAAAATACCCAGCAAACATGAATGTTCCCTTTCTACCAAATATTGAGTAAAAGTTTACTCGGTGCTTTTAGAGTGAATATCTTCTCTCTTTTCACTAATGTCATAATGTAATATATAAGTAACAATGAATGAAAAAAATATATTTATTCATAAGTTTTTAAAAGATTAATAGATTTTTCTAATATTTCACAAATTTCATGAATTTAATAAGATTCAATTTTTATGTTCTGGACCCCTAGGCAGAACTGAGTAGTAATAATTACCACTCTGAATGGGCAATCCAGCCATTCATATGTATTTATTTTATTTTGTAAATATATCTCATGTATTTTGTTTGTATTTTTCTGTGTTGATGAATGGAAAATAAATACAATACAAATTACAATATCATGAAAATTTTCAGACATAGCTAACATTGTTGATGATAATAATGATGATGTTAATAATAATATGTGATTTGTGATGAGCCAAATCCACTCGACAGAGTGCCCTAGGCGCAAGGACACAATATGAATAATCCGAGTGCCTGAAGACATGATTTACAAAGTAATTATTCATAAAATGGTAAAAATATTATAAAACGGCGTTAATAATGATATACTAGTATATATTATCACTGAATTAAAATCGGAATTTTTTCAGTGAATTACATGCATTTATTTCAATTTACGTCAATATAATAATCGGTAAATCAATATGGGACTAAATCACCTGAATATATTGTTTATGAAATGTAAGATTAAGTTTCAATAGTCTTCTGGGTCATCTATTCTGTAATCGTTTCTTCTTCTGTATATCTTTTCTCGACTCTTTTTCTCTTTAGTCATCACTTAAAATACTTCAAAGAGACCGACATCTCCCCTCTCCCTGATATTCTTATTTCCTTATTATTCCTACCTTATTAATTATGTTCATATTTCTTACGTCAGTTTTTACAAACTTTACTGCTTTTTAAGGTTTGTAATAATTATGTAATGAGTCTTTTAAATGTTAGTCCTTTGTATACCTTACCAATTCGGCCTTTTTGCTGCTACCCATATTTTCAACAAGCCTTGAATTGAATTGAATTGAATAAGATTATGATATATTTATCATAATTTATTCGTTGAATATCTTCCGTTGTTAAGATTTATATTCATCATTATACGGCGTAACTCTTTCAACGTCAATGATAGACTATTTTGTTATTTGATTGATTGTAAACTAACAGACGACTAGAGTTTAGTAGACCATACTTCTGTGACATTATGTATGTACAAGACGCTCATATGCGAAGCATTTTGATGTACATCAAAAAACTTCGGTCACGACGCCAAAACCAGTCTGATCTATTTTCAAGCTGACTCCATGGATACTCCAAACCAATCGACCAACCTTCAGCGATGCAAGATGATAGAGTTTGTGTTTGGGGTTGTTGTTTCCTTGGTGGGGCAGAATCCACAGGGTCTCAAGCATCCGCCCTCAGGTAACTCCAGAAAGGTATGGAAACCTCGGAGGATGGATTGAGGGTGTTTATTTTTATTCCACAGGTCTCGCACCTTCGATTGGAAGGTGATAATGCCTACTTTGGGTCTAGATTCCTGATGGATATCCAAACCAAATTCAATTGATTCGTGACGTCATGACCAAGCGAGCGAGGAGCCTTCGGAAAATTATGTAAACTGATTACCTGGGAAGCAATACGCTCAAATATCATCACAGGAAAATGAAAAAAAGGGAGATACGATTATACGCTTGCGGGAGGGAAAGGAAAAGAAAAAACACCTTTCAATTGCCTGGATGTACTTTCTTCTATTAATTTTGTATTTGTTTTATTGCCTTTGTTGATTTAAGCATGGATGAAGCGATGATTGGTTGATTGGTGATTGAACTAGCCCTACAGTAAGAACTTCGATTCATGAGGTAGTCAGACCGGAAGTGAAGTGACTGATGAACAGTTTAAACACTTCATTTCCGTAATTGCTAATTCAATTGCGCCACGCTGAAGATATCCAACACGTCCAAAACACACTTCGAAGGAGTACTTCAAATCATCTTTTGTACTCGGATGCCACAGAGAATTTACGCGTGTACATTGTGTATTACATTATTTATTATCGGCACATCGCTACAAAACCTTGTTTGCTTTATCTTTTTTTTAAATTATATTAGATAAAATAAACCAAGGTTTCTTATAAGATTCAATACTTGTCCCTTATTTGGAATTTTTAAATGTTCACTAAAAGGTTCGAATTTATCTTAAACAGCCACTTTGGAACCCCTCTAGATTCTTTATAAAACTATTTTAAGTTCTTGAGCACGCAAATAACCCTTTTGGGAACCATTTTTTCAAAGGTTCCAAATACGGTACGAAAGGGTTCCTTAGAGTGTACATTTATGTTTAAGCATTAAAAATCGCTTTGAACAGTTGTCATGTCTGTTGTATTCGGGTTTATTTTTTTCATTTACAGCCATTTATATACTTATTTCATAAAAGTTATAACATGAGACACTTTTGCATTAAGTATGTTTCATACAGTATCCCCTGTGACACTTTTGCTTTTGACATTAATTTTACCTCCATTATTTCATATCAGCACAAGAGTAAGTCAGTCCCTTATAAACTGCGACAGACGAAAATCCTCAAGCAAGTCCAATTTTTTGTCTCACCTACACAGCAGAGCGAGACTATAGGTTAAGTTTTTAAAATGTCATCATAACTCTGAAAGTATCTAGGACCTAGTTCATGAAACTTTGAAATTAAGGTAATCAATTATTTAATATCCTGCCAGAGGTTCAGGTCACATGACTGTGGTCAAAGGTAATTTAGGGTCATTGAACTTAGTCAATGTTGGGGGAATCAATATCGAAATCTAACCAAGGTTAAGTTTTTGAACTGTTGTCATAACTTAAAAAGTGTATGGACCTAGTTCATGAAACGTAGACATAAGGCTAGTAGTGTATCCCTGAATATTCTGTGCACGTTTCAGGTCACATGGGGGTATCTGTTGAATTGGCATCACAACTTAAAAAGTTTATGGATCTACACGTGTAGTTCATGACACATTGACATAAGGGTAGTCAAGTATGGTTTGCACGTGTCTTCGGTCACATGATCATGGTTAAAGGTCATGTTGGATCAATGGACATTGTATTCTATTATCATATGAGTGTTTATTTTTGTGAATAATTATTCAATAGCTGTTTTCAAAGTCATCACTGCTGCAATATCACTACTGCTGCACAGGTGAGACTGCCAGATGCATTTCACTTGTTACCTCTAGGAATGGGGCAGGGAATGGATGACAAGAGGATGTTAAAACCAGGGGCTCGTTTCATAAAGGACTTGCAACTGTTGTAATTTTGCCATTATGGCAACTACCATATGCAAAACTTGATTCTGATTGGCTGCTGAGCCCTATTACCATGGTAGTTGCCATTATGGCAAATTTACAATAGTCGCAGTCCTTTATGAAACGGGCCCCTGGTTCCGGGCGATGCTTGCGGAAATGTATCCCCAATTAGTCTACTTTTGGGGATTCACGTTAAGACTTTAATGCAACCTTAAAGATGATGTGGTGACGTGTCTGTAGTCATTTATACTGATACCAGCGATCTCCGACCTTAACGGAGGAAGGATACAAGAAAAAAATGATCTATTTAAATTCCATAGTAATTCATTTATTCGTTATCAAGTGCAAGGCTATCCTCGAATCATCAATCTTCAAGATTAAGATCCATAATTTTGAACACATTAGAGGCTCATCACTGATTCTATTCCCTTTTACCACGTATTCATCACGATGTAGCTTTTATCAAGATTCAATCGACGAATTCGGTCATTTTTTTTCATGATATTCAAAATATTTTTTTCCCTTTTCAGAAGCCAAAGCATGAAGAATTGTCACTGTTGGTATTTTCTTTGAACCTTTATCTTTAAGTTCTCGCATGCATGTTTGATCTTTTAGAGCAGGTTGACATCCTCGATTTTGGATCAATATTAAGTTAGGTTACAGTCTAATTGGAAGTCCGACTACCTGATCTCGTTTCTCACCTGTTGATTAAAAGGGTCAAGTATTGACTTCGTTATCGAGAATGGTGTTCCACATTGCACAATATCCCGATAACCCTCTTTAAAACGGAAATCCTCATTCTACCCTCTTTCAATATTGGGTCAACATTCGTCCATTGCCAAAGCCATCTATAGATTGAAGCAACTTTGGGCATTGCCCGCAAACTCCAGATAGACATATCTATCATACCTATCATAAATAGTACACATGAACATGAAGATGAACATACAAAAGGATGATATTCAACAAGATTAGTGTTGTCCTCTACCCAAGAACTCTTTCAAATTAGGGCACACTTTTTAAACCTTTAATGAGGTGATATCTTTAAGAGTAAAATTTAGGGTTAACTTCGAGCAGAATTCATATCATTTATTAATTCTTGACATCCCGTTGTGTATACTCTGGGAACACTCCAAATTCACTCTACTAATGTTTCTCATAGCTGGCAAAACTGGTTATGTGACTTTGTGAAAACTTTTGGCGATCCTCGTTCGTTTTGAAGGTTAATTTTACATGTCACATGTTTTTTACTTAAAGTTGTTAATGTGAGATATTTTTTGAGGAAATTTGAGTCGACCGGCAGACTTGACATAACTTGAAGCCATATCATATAGCACTTTAGTTGGAGAGTGAGCTTTGATCTCATACTCTTGTTTCAACATAATCGTGTGAATGCCAGTGATGGGATCAAAATAATTCGCTATACATTGAAGTGAAATGGAGAAATATATATTTCATGAAAAATTTCATTCTTCGATATTGTTGTGTTTTTTTTCTTCGAAACCTCACCCCTGACACACATAGACATGATAACCATAAAATATGAATCGTATGCGGTATCAATTTAGTACCCATCCAATTCATTTCATGATTATCAAATTTACCTCTACCATTCATAGAAGATATAGTAGGATGCATTTTAAGCGTTAAAAATATCCTTCAAAATACGCCATATGTGCAATCGCTTTGATGGGAGTATACAGTTTAAAGAGTATTATCGTCTCCACACTAACGAATTGACACCCTCTGGAGATCGCGTTATAAACCCGTTAGCTTATGTGATAATGTTTGATTAAGCCGACTGAAATCTAATCAATTATGAAATCCATCATGATTTTCCTAGCACATAAGGGGCTGTGATGTATTCAGAAGTAATTATGTTATATGGGGGTTTGTTGATATCAAGTCACTAACCATTCCCCGCAAAGTAGGCTTAACATTGTGCAGCGTATCCTGGCAAGTATTCCATGAAGTTTTTCTTAAAGTTACAAACAGTGTTAGCAATGACAATTATTAGGCCAAGAAAATGTGTTTTAACAGCAAATAAAACATTGCATAATTATTTCAAAGTAAATTGTTGCGATTAGAAATGATCGAAATTTGCTTGTCAAAGTCAGGCTTTATTCGAATCATACGTAACTTAATTCTATCACCAATATGGAAAGGAATTGTTTGTCACAATATAAGGTATAGTACAGAACTTAGAAGTCAGAATGCATAGGTGCAGCGATTGGCAGCTGCTAAAGGTGGAAAAATTGTCTGTCTAGTACTGGGATACACGTGGAACCGTGCTAGAAGTTTCAATCCAGTCTGTCTTCTACACCTGAGGCGTGATGTTTTCACGGAAGTTGACTCATTCGATTGGGAAGGTTTCATGCAAGAAGATGGAAGTAGACTGAAAGGGCATGAGGGGACTATACTCCCTACCCATTACAAATATGTGGAGGGAAAAAAGGAATTGGATATTTCATAGCGATCAAATCGTCGATTATTTGTTTGAATTGGATGGATTTATGGATCGATTGGTTGAGCGATCGATTGATTGATTGATTGATTGATTGATGATTGATTGATGATTGATTGATGATTGATTGATTGATTGATTGATTGATTGATTGATTGATTGATTGATTGATTGATTGATTGATTGATTGATTGATTGATTGATTGATGGATGGATGGATGGATTGATTGATTGATTGATTGATTGATTGATTGATGATTGATTGTTAGACTCATTGATTTATTGATTCATTCATTAATAATTGATTGATCAATTTATTTATTCATTTATTATCTGATTGATTTATTGATTTGTTAGCTGATTGAATATTAGTTTGAAAAATATTGATCTGTTTCATGTCCGAATGGTTGGTTAAATGATCAACGACTATTTCTTTATTGGATATTCAAATTATAATTTATCTTTATTCTTTATTTCCTAGGTGGACCAGTTTCCATGTTTTGCTTTTAAGATACATTGCTCCCACTTCAATGCAGCCTTTTTTATTAATCTTTTTTTATATAAATATGATATTTTATCTTATATCATTTTGTTGTGTTACTCATTTTGTAAGATTCTTTTTCTAAGTTAATCTATAAGAGAAATAGAAATGAAAGAATGTTTCTAACTCGTAGTAAACTCCAAAAATATTGGTCAAGATGATAAAAATGTAGCTAGTATGTGCTCGAAAAACAAATTGACCAATACAATGGTTAATATTGGTTATATATTAATATTTATCTCTTACTAATCAAATTATTAATTAATTACGTCGATAAAAAAACCGACCTCCCCCCCCCCCCGAAAAAGGAAAACTTCCAAGTGCCATAATGTGCTTAAGTATAAGTAAAAGTAACACGGTTAAATATGATTGAAACACAATCATATTGGAGAAAGTTTATTACGAATTTTCAGACTGCTAGATGATGCAAAAGACATTGCGGTCATTTGAGATAGATTCATAATTGAAATAATTTATCTCTAATGGTATTTCCTCTGGAATGAGCAATGTAATCTTGGCTAGTGTGTTTAGACACGTTTCATATAGAACTCAGTCCATCACATTAAATTTAATGAAGTCTTTTTGGTCATGTTGGTGGAGTATTGCAAGGTACTTCGTCCCGACCTATTTTCACCACCGGTGGCTCGGCGGATCTCTTTTTAATGGACCTCAAGATATTTTGCATCATTTCATGGCCCACTTTTTGTGTTGATCCAGTCGATACAAATTCGTTCCGATCATCCGGTAAGTTAAACCGATTAGGAATTGGGTCCCTGGCCTCGAGGACGCCCTGTGAAACTGCCCCCTGTCACGTTTGTAAACAAAACGCCCGACTGTGGGGGGTTGTCACGTGTGGCAGGTACCGTACGTAATGGCGTCATTTCCGAATGATCACACTGAACTCTTTGCAGACGCCATACAGGACATACACATATGAAGCATCATGTCAGTGGAATTTTGCAGTAATCCTTTGCGAGTTTTGTCAATGTAGGATGACATTGATCATCATTGCATGCTTCTTCGCCGTCTCGATAGAAACCCAAATCGTCGTCAACATCAATGTTATTACCATCAACAGCAAAAATGAACATCATCATTATCATGATCATCTTCATCACCTCCGTCTCCATTTCCTTTCGAAAAGGTTCGGGAGATTACGCCATCCTATCAGAAAATGATATTTGTCGTCATACCATTATGCCTTTTTGACGCTTAGAAAATATGGGCGTTGCCTGTTCAACAAATTTCCCATGACTCTTTTATTCAAACTTTGTACATCATACAGGTTCATTCATCGCTAACATCACTTAACTCTTGAATAATATGCAGTTTCAAATGATCAAATTACTGATTATTACTCGTTTTTATAACCTTGTAGAAAATTACCTGGTAATTATAATGAGTCCCAACAAATATGAAACAGGAGTTCAAAGTTATTTTTTCAACATACCCCAACAATTTATGTTCTTTTATCTATATCACCATAAATTCCAATTTCTTCATTTTGACACCAAATAATTTGGATATGAAGGTTTTACGCGTAGATGAACGAGAAGAAAACAGATTAATGTCAAAACCAAGATGCAGAAAAAAGGGATCGAGATTTTTATTTAAGATGCTACGGCCTTACGTAAGAAAGTGATAGCTCTTTAACATATCTTCTCAAAAGACAATGGAAACGTATGAATTGTCATAAGACATCGTGTGTATTTCCAACAATCACTAAGCATTTTATCGTCTACAAGTTGATAAAAATAATTTCTTGTACTATTTCTCTTGGGAAATTTTGATCACTGTGATCAATTATGGCCTCATACGTGAATGAATACTAAATTAATATTAAAAAAGAAATGTTTTTATGCTTTGTGAAACTTTGTTTCATTCATGCGTAATCTGATATGAAAAAGATCCTCCTGGACTCGATATCAAATAAAATATTTTTAACCATTGACAAGATCAATCTTCTGACTTGATGTGTAAGAACAGCGAAGCTAAAAAACTAAAGCACGAAGTTAAAATCAAACACTGCAATGCGGGAACATCATTATTGTTGTGAAAATAAAAACACTTTTGGAGTGCTCTGAACTTTTATCAATATTAAATTTTGAAACTTGCAGGTCATGTTTAGATAAGGGCTATTGTGCTTTTGATTCGGGATTGGATGGATCTCAAAGTCGACTTTTTAAATCGATTCAATGGCATTAAAATGAATTGTAAGACCCTAGAATCCAATTTATAACTTTAAGCGGAATGAATGGAAAATTAAATATGTATATATTACCATTAAATTGCATAGAATTTTAAATGAATCAATAAATCGATTTAAGTGCGATAAAATTCACCTTACCAATCCCACTATGTTTACTATTGTCTATGTGGAAAAATACACTTTCACTAATTTTGTCTTTTCAAAACACAAGAAAATGTTTTTAAGATGCAAGTTTCAGATCTTTATTTTTTCACAAGCATGGATAGGGTCATCTAACATTGAGTTATTAAGATAGAATTGAGGTTAAAGAGAGCAGACTGCCTCAATAATATTGAAATTGAAAGGCACATTTCCTGGCAGGCGATGAATAAATGTCAATTGTAGAATGATGCATTTGATATGTCGGCTTCATTAGCATAATTTTGATCCAGTTTCATCCTTCCTAAAGTACAGCCTTCTTTATATTAACTCTTCATATTGAGAGAATGGCCTAAAGCCGGTCGCATTCGGAATACAGTGATATAACATAATTTCAAATATCAATTACAACTTGAATTTAATCCAGTCAAAGTGATCATTTGAAATTTGCGAGTTGTTTTTACCACTTTGCTTTGTTTAAGCAAATATTTAACGCTGTTTTAGAAATCCGACGTTTTTAGGAGTTTAGATTGAAAATTTCGGACTAAATTAATTCAAAATGTTACATGTATACCATCGACGTTATTCCTTCAGCGAATAATAAAATACTAACAATTTTGTATTACGTCACTGTGATGCAGATGAGGTAAAGATGAATCCAGGTGCTCATCATTAGACCTGTAAAGGCTATTGATGACGTCACGGTCAGCTCCGATACTCCTTGGTTAAGCAAACGAAGCGATTAAAATGACGGTAATTCGACCAGGTGTGGGCCATTATCGCATGAACTTTCGCTTTTAGGCTCCACTCCCCTTCTATTTGCTACCCCCCCCCCCTCTCCTTCTCCTATTTCTCTCAGTTTTATGGATCAGAAAATGAAATCAATGAAAGCAGAGGGGGCCTTTTCATAAAGCTGTCCGTAAGTTAAGAGTGACTTTAAGTACAACTGGTGACCCTTCCCTGTGGTAAATGATATTCACCATAAAAGGTTCATTGGTGACTATTTAGCGCATAAGAAAGGATCACCAGTCGTTCTTAAAGTCGCTCTTAACTCACGAACAGCTTTATAAAACACCCCTGGGATCATATTAGTCATTAAACTTTCCATGAATAGAATGATGAAATGTTGTAGAAGGCTGAAGAGGAGAGATCTTTGTTTAAAAAAGAAACAGTTTCGTTGCAACGTAGGAGAACAATCCCCAAGCTCAATCGCTCAATTATATTTCATATACACTTGTGTGCCATTAAACAGTCTTGAATCAGTATACATAGCTATATTCTGAAGACTATATGATCTTCATCGGAAAAAATATATCATTCTATTGGGTATATCTTTCATGACTACATTGTTAAACTGCTGTATCTTGCGTTAAGAACTCGGGTATGCTTGAGAAGTTCAGGACCATTTACTCGTTATAACGGATTGGACAAAATGACAATTCTTTTGTGTCCTGGTGAAAAGTGGTCTTCAACAACAATATTGGTAGAAATTTCCAAATAATTTGGTTAAGTTTGACCATATCTGTCATATTCAAAGCATGCTGATCATTTAGATCAAGCTTTATCGAGAGTGTAGCAAATGGTTGTCGATATGGCGTGCTTTTTCCTTGAATCGTTCTGATTTTCTCGAGTAAAAATTATAACCGAAACCCATTTTTCTTACAACTACTCAATTTTCATTTACTCATGAAACGACAATTATTATTTTCGAAGAGAAGAAAAACCATGTATGAATGATAATTTTTTGTATTTGTGTCTCACAATGTTGTCAAATTTTAATCTAGGCTAGACAACACTATCATCTGATTTCTCATTTTACTGGATCTTACAAAATCAATTTGATGTCCGGTCATGACGTCGGGCAGTCATTCGTTTGTTTTCAATCAATATTTTCGTATAAAACAAAAATAATTTATTCACTTGTTATCTCTAGAGGGTATTCGTAATGATTTTGAAATCCTAGAAGAAAAAAAGAAATCATTGTTTCATCTTTAATGACAAAAAGACGACGAGTAGAATGACCAAGTAGGTTCGAATTGAATGACCTAGCGTCCTCTTTTCATTGCTATATTACTCAACCGGCTTGGCCAGAGTATTCCCCATTTCCTGTAGAATGGAGACTCCTTTTGGCGGGAAGATTCTCTTCAAAAATGACAAATGGCCAAACTACATGCAGGCAAATAATGTCGAGGGCTCGTGAAATAGAAAAACCCCCGATATTTGGCAATATTCCCCTCCGTGAAACGATTGGTAAACACGAAAGGCGGGTTGTCCTGGCAGGGAATGGAATGAAACCCATCACTCAAAGTGGATGCACGGGGAAAGTTTCATCAAAAGTTCGCGCGTCAGAGATAGCTATGAAATGAAGAAGCCAAATTATGATTCATGAAAAAACAGAGATCGGGAATATAACTTGGAAATAAGTAAGATTTGTCTTTCTCTTGGTTGAATCAATGATTGATGGCAGCGTGGGAAGATATGTGCGTTGTTACTTCATTTGATTTCAAATGCGAGTGTTTCATACCCATGCAAGGTATGCCCTTTACAGGGTGTACAGGAAAATAAAAGCCAAATTTTGATTTCTTCGTATAGGAAAAATATTGTATCAGTAACAATGAAGATGATTTTGTTTGTAACATACAGATTATTTACATTCCAATGATACCTCTATGAATTTTCTGGGACCATTTATCACTGACACCTAATGTGAAGAAAATAAAGTTATTTCGTTTGCATGAAATGTATACTGAACTTAGTCAACAATAAAAAATAAAAGCAAAACAATTAAAAGTGTGAAATTGCTGGATTCATGATCTTTTTAAAAGATTTTTCAACATAACTTTGCTTTTGAATGAAAAGATTCAGAAATTTCAATAAAAAACCCACCAAAGCAAGACTTTCTTGAAGTTGATAAAGCATTGTAAACATTTGCATAGATCCTTGGAACACACTAACAATTTTATTTTAAAAACACCTACTGTTTTGATCTTGTTTAGAAAAATTATTGTGATGCATGGTAATTAATCCTTGTCAAGGAATCATTCAAATACGAATAACATGCAGTTTTAAGTGATGTTATTTTATCGTCAATAATTTGATATTTTTTTTAATAGATGCATGTATGTGGTTGATTTTCTTTCTTTATACACCCAGTTTTTTAAAAATGAAATGGGTTTTTACGCTATCCAATTACGATAAGTGTTGTTAAAGTTTTTACACAAAAATAGATTGAAAATTTTCACAGAGGTATATTTGAATGTCATGTCGACAACGAGAGTGTAAAAGCTGAGTTAAATTTATTTCTCCGTGAAGTTTTTCATATCAATCTCTTTATCAAAAGTATTATAACACATCGTACTTGAATAGCGTAAAACTCAATATCAAAATCGACACTTCCTTCACCTCAGTGGGTTGCTAATAGATAAGTCATAAGTATATATATGTATATATATATATCAATGCAAAAAACGTTCATATTACTTGCATATTCATGTTCATTCAATCCCACAGACTTACATAGAAGTAAATGTTGTAAAAAGTGAAAACGGTAGAAATGATAATATTCAATATCGCTCTCGTGACAATCTGGTGTTGCCACGCAAAACCTGGCATTTGTCGCGTGTGTGTGCGCGTGTGTGTGTATGAGGGTGTGTGTGTGTGTGTGTATGTATGTATGTATGTGCGTTGAGGGTGGGTGTACGTGTGCTCTTGTGGGTGTATGTAACTATTACACCGTTCTCTAGAACGTATGTCCTCGATTCACAATTTCAACTCAAAATTATCGCAATCATCTTTCATCATTAACTTTAAAGTTTTCTTATTTTACTTTTATGGTTTTTTTTTCCTCCTACATGGGGTTTAGGTAAATATATTCCTAAGCACAAATATTTCGCCCTACTTCTGTTCACGTTTTGGCATTTATTACAATAAATAATCGTTTAAATTCGCACAGTGCTAAAGGCCAAGGTAGTTCATATTCCTATTTCGATTGGTGTGATTAATGGTCGTATTATTCATAAATGTAGCCCTATGACCCTATAAGATCGTTCCGTTTCTATATTGCTGCTGCTGCTTGGTGCCTTGTTGATATTTCATCAAATTTCTTGTCACCATCACCTCTGTTATTTTTGCGATTCAGAATCCTCGCTGATAATCGAAAACTATATCATTATTTTATCTTATTTCCTGGAAACAAAAGCGGAAAATGTAGTTAACCATACACAGCTTACATGAGGTGCGAGAAATACAATTCAACTACCTTCGTGAAGGGATTTATTCCCTAGTGATGCATTGAGGCAGAGGCACAGTACCTAAGATTTATATCAGAGTCAAGGAAATGAACCACAATACCAGAGGATTGTTTCACAAACCCTTTCGTGGAGGGGCACATTGGCTTTACAATATCTGGCGTATAATCTGCCAAAGGCAAATTTATTTTTTGTTTTCATTACATTTTAATGAAGTTTGGGTGTATTTTTTAATTTTGTGATAAGGCAAAATTGTATTTTTGTCTGAATCTTTTTCTCTCTAATCTATTTATTTAACTTAAACCATTGTGTGTCGCAATAACTGCAATACATTTTGGCTTGTCATATTCTAGATGTTTGTATGATTTTGCATAACCTTACTGCACAGCTTTATGATACACCCACTTGTTAAAGGGAATGGGATAAGAAAATATGAGACACCCTACCCCCTCGAAGTCCGTAGCCCTTTTCACATAGCAACAAATAATAGCCATAACCAGCAACTTAATACGAACAGATAGATAAACATAAAATTAATAAATAAATATATACAAAAATAAAGATGTATAAAATAATTCATAATTAGACTAATTAAATAAATAATTATTAAAGCTGTAAAAATAAATATATTTAAAAAAATATATATTACACCTTTATGTAATGGTTTCTAAAATTGATGGGGTACCTCTCACATTGAATATAACCAAAATAAAAAGACAGAATCAATTCACTCAAGCCCCTCTGGGATGGAAGACCCGTGTTTTGCCGCTTTGAAGGACACATTACTACCTGAATCTTCATGCTCAATCCCGAGCAGGCTTTGCTGTGGTTGAAATGAGTGTTTAAGTATTCGATCATGCGAGACCACTCCGAGTGGTTCTTGTAAGAGTGGTATTGACACTTGAGAATCAGAATTAATGTTACTCATTCAGCCAGCGCTCAAGTTGGTTGTCAAGATGATTGAAAATTTGAAATAATTACTCAAGACCAACCAGGTCAATGACATCTTATCTAGGCGACGCTTCTAAAGAGAGCTATACAGTGTGTATCAAAAAAAAAAAGTTTACACTTTGAAAAAGCCCTGGGAATTAAAAAATATACAAGTGGGTAATTTTTACACATATAATCTTGGGTTTGGGCCTCATCTATCCAATGAAAGTAAAAGTTTTGTCAGAATGTTACACTTGAGTGAGCACTGTCCGTTTTGTTGGAAAAATCTTCAGGATATTACAAATGTATAATTTTACAGGATTTTTTCAAAGTGTAAACTTTTTTTTGATACGCACTGTAGTAATGACATCGCTTGCTTTCGTAACACATCGTAATAAACTTCTCTTTCACCGAAATACATATAGGCATGAGGTTGTATGGGCAGATGAATGTATTAGATCCTTATTTCGGTAAACTGATGTTGAACTTGACACTAAGTATGTCGATAAAAATAGAAAGTCATAAACACTTTTTTATATTCATTTAACATTTTTATGATCCATATTGTAGAACTGAAGTCAAAGTAAAAATACGCATGTACGATTTACCATGAAATGTTTGACATTTGGTCAAAACTTGATGCCGATGTTTGCAAAAGAAAATTGCTCAGTATTTTTAATCGAATGATCATGGGTGAGTAAAATAAACTTGAAACAATGTGTAAATAGTGTGTAATGTTATATAACGCTGATGTTTACAAATGTTTTACCAACTCATGGGTATTCTGTCTCATTTCTGTTACGATATTTATTTGCTTACTTGCTTTGTCATACAGTCTATTTCGTTGCTTGCTAAATTACATTCTAAATCATTTCTTCAGTTATTTCTTTATTGACAAACAAATCAGAGATATAAACAGATCAAATGATACGCTCGCGTGAGAAAGTAATCGCCCCTAAGTTAAATAAAATGTCTTAATATCTGTACTATTTTCCCAAGAAGTAAAAAAATAGCAAAATGTAATTTATAATATTGATCCTTTTATAGTAATTAAAATCATCAACAAATTCATAATCTAAGAGAAATTCAAACATATCGAGGACAATATTTATATCACTCTGAAAATAGATGCCTAAAAAAAATTAACGAATTAATTGAAAATTTGCTTTTTACACAGACTTTTATGAAATGAGGCCAATTTCAGTTCACAAACTTAAAATATTGATGATTATATACGCGCTAATGACGTCGTATAATGAAATTGAATTAGACCAGGCAAGTATAGAATAATTCCATAATAATTGAAGGTCACTAAACAGAATTTCATGCTCTACTGTTTTAGGCAGAACCATGAATTATTTGAATTTTCATAGCATTAAAAATAGATGGCCTTGAGGATGCAGCGTTCCCGCACGAGATTAGAAAAAAAACACCGAAAATTGAAAATTTATAAGAAACAGACAATTCGTTATTTTTAACAACTGAAATATACTGAAATATTTTCGGCTCATGAAATTCAAAAGTTGTGATTGCTCGTCTGCGTGTATGCCTGACAGAATATATTGTTGCCAACGAACTTCAATAAATATAACATCCCCGTCATATTTTCTTGTTTCTTTGTGCTCTAGTAGTTTAGGTATCATCCAGTGAGTTGGGAGTCCCTGCTTCATCCTATATTTTAGCATTTTCAATGTTTTCATCTTTTCTTTAAACTATTTTATTTCCTCATATTTTTTTCGACGATCTCTGCCTTTTCGTGTTCAAGATCTTGCAGGATCAACTTGATTACTTCTTTCTCCTTTTTTTGGGGGGTGTTCCAAATAAATCCCCTTTACTTACCTTATCTGAAACCTGTAAAGAATATTTTGAAATTGACAGTATTTTATATAGAATGAATAACCTTTGTCATGAATGTTTTGCATGCGTCATCACAATGCATTTTTTTTAAAGTACGATATATATATCAATGTTCCTAATCTTCACGGCTAAGTGTAAAAGTACATTAATGAAAAGGGATAATGAGAATTGCCTCTTCAAGTATAAAACTAGAGTGGTACAAGTAATTTTTTTTTTCTATTTCCAAATTTCCATATTTGTTCTTCACAATTTGGGACTTGTCTCAAGATAGTTCTGCAATATGGGACCTATTATGAACAGCAATTTGAAGGTGTAGTATAATGTTTTAATGAATATGATGATATTTGCGAGTCTGTCATTGGAATCTAGTTATGTCTTAAAGTAGTTGCGTTTTCCCCCATATTTAAAAGCATTGTCTCTTCTCCTATATTTTCTAATAGGGCGCCGCAATGGGAACACGATGGTTTCTTGCCCTGCTCTCTCTGTTCTTCATGCTGCTAGCACCAGTGACGTCATTTCCGGCCAAATCAACAGAACAATCACATAAGAGTCTGGCTGGGGTTGCGTCATTCCTACGAATGCTCAAAGACCACATCGTCAGAGGGACGGATTCCAGGGGTACGCTAAGAGGGGTTAAAGGTCGCCAAGTTTCTCCCAAAGTCAAGTCACTCAACATTGATGTCCTTCCGGCATGGCCGCCAAAACCAAATGCAAAAGATTGGAGTCTTGAACTCGACATGGCGCCAAAGGAAGACCTTTCCAATTTGGCCAACGACAGCGATCGGGATTTACCACCGGAAGTGGTGGCAGCGGTGGGATCGACAGAACTAGAAGATGACAAACGCGGGAATGATTACGGACACGGCTTCTTTTTCGGGAAACGCGTTCCAAAAGATATACCCATTGATCGGCAACCAGAAGAGCCAACGATGCACCGCCAGAGAAGACCTGACGACTACAACTGGGGTATGTGGTTTGGCAAAAGGGACAAAGCTGATATGTACGGCTGGGGAGGCTTCTTTGGCAAAAGGAGTGGTGATGTTATAGATTATGAAGATTTTGTAGCATAACAACGATAAATCACTTCCCCATTCACCATATGAAAAAAATGCTTTTAAAAAAATAATGAAAAATGACAAAAAATGAAAAAGGTAAATGTTTTGAATCATTTTAAGAATTTACAAAAATCCTATTGAATCGAAATAAGTTGTTTTTAATGGTACCTAGGTATATTTAAAAAAAGGGGATCTTCCTAACCGATGAAAGTGCAAATTGCATTAAATATTGAAATACAATTGAATATGAGAATGAAACTAAGCCAATTTTGAAATGAAAACAAATTCTATGCGAATGAGATATGAGAATGCTTGACATGGTCTATCGATCTTTAAATGTAATATATTATTCCGTTCATGTTTTAGTACTTTGTAAATTAGTATCATTTTCTTTGGAAAATTTATGCCTTAATGCACTATATATATTTCAATATTGGCACCTCATAACTTAATATTACCTGTGGAAATTATACTTTTGCAGATAGACATATCAAATATGAGATGCTAACTCGTTAGATTCAATGCAGTATGTAATCTTAGATTTCATTCGTATTTTGCAAACATCAATCACACATGGTTTCATGTGAAAGCCAACTACTATAATTTATCATTAAAGGGTATTTTCGTCCTCGTTTATGTGTTCGAAATTCGTTTTAATCACCTCCCTTGTGATTTAGTACATATATCACACCTACGCCCTTAAACCCTTTCAACACTTGTTCATGAAAGGAAATATATTGCTCATATGAAACTTGGTGTAAAGAGAATGCTTAGGTAGAAAAGGCCCTGGATCATAAATAACAACCTCAGAAATCTAAGACATAAAATCAAATCGATGTATCATGCGTCTATTTAGAATTTATCTTTATATAATGATTTTACAGTGGATGAATGTATAGATGTAATCATTCATCGGAGTTTTAATCGTTCAAGGAATCAACGCCATTGCCAAGAATGTGTTACGGCTTGGGTGAAGGTAATTAAACTCAGGTATCGTAATGTGATGTGCCATACAGAATGATCATAAACAAACGCTCGAGACTATATAAGAGAGAAATTTCTACTCCTGTTTTATGTACAGGCAAATGACATCTAAGCATGATAAATCGATATTTAAATGTGCATTACCTAATTGTATACTAAGAAGGCAATTTTCCCTAAAGTGAGAAGTCGATCGTTAATGTAATGTTTTATAGATTAATATATCGATAACAAGACAAAACCATATATATATATAAACGTTAATATAAACCTAAAATACAGTGGAATGTGATTTCTTTTAACAATACAAGACCAGATATTTATCATTATTGAAGTGTTCTAAATGTAATTTTTCATATACAGTTACAACCCCAGTAATTTTTTCGTAAAGGAATCATATACAGGAATAAGTATAGTAATATTGCTTAACACAGAGGAGAGTGCTACAGTTGTCCCCTTCACCAGAAATTTTAACCCCCGTTTTATATTCGATTGCATCTTTTCATTAAATTGAAACTTTATTCAAGTATAGATCAAAACAGTGAACAACGATCCATACTATTTTTACGTAACTACCCCCATCCTTGTTTTTCAGAGTGAAATCCTCGCCGGCGTACTAAATATATTCCTCGCCTCCAGAAATATGCTTGTATGGCCTTGTAGCAAACAGTGTCATCATAAAAAGCACCTTTTTTTTTTACTTCTGTGTAATTAATTGTACTTTTAATTACTTTACTGAATACAAATGATTTCATATTCAATTTTAAGTAGGTAGTCATTTTAAACTTCAATAAATACATATATGTTAAGTATATCATTATGGATTGCCCAGCAGAGCCACAGTTCGACATCCCTCGTAAAATTAATTCATCTATACATTAAGCATTTAGAATATACCAATGAACGATTTTGTTTCAAAAAGAATCCACTCACACTACCATATTTTCTTTTAATCAGCTTGTGTTTTATTGCTTTATGTAGAGATTTATCTAAGCCTGAGTTGAGATTGAAAAGTTAGTATTTTTTCATAAAAACGGTTTTTAGATATTTTGGTGATCCATAATTATAGTTGCAGTTGCAGTGCCAGAGCATATTATTGTGACGTGTGGTTGCCTAATTTTTACTGTAGTAACGTGTTCATCATATTTTGCCTCCGACCATTTCATATTTGAAATTTTAAAATATTACTGATAGTGATAATAATCATAATTCATACATAAATTTGACAAATTGATTCACTATGATTGATTCATAATATACTACAATACCAAGAGTGGAATCGAAGGGGTGTATTCCTTTTAGAACTAATATTACCCGACAATGTACTCAAGAAAAAAAAGGGTTGCTTTGAAAAAGAAATTACATTTTCAAAATTTTACAAGGTTTTTTTTTCGATGATCTACACATAGTTTATTTAAATGCAAATTCTTCGTAATCAATGTGAATAGTTTGTTTGGTCGTAACACCTGGCAAAACGTTTTTTTTTTCATCATGCTTTACATAAATTGACAAATCATAAGTAATAAAATAATAACTAGATTATTACTGTTATTTAAAGAATTTGATTATACATATTTTATGAAATCTCAGAATTACTTTAAGTGATGTATTATTTATATTGTAAATTGTAGTGGCTGTATCTGCTTGTTCGAAGATCTCATTTAAACATATTGTAAAAAGAGTCCTTTACATTGTGACATAAGAGAAAAATAAAGAAAAACGTTTGATTTTTGATGCAATGTTTAAATTTGTCTTTATTCATCTATTTTCTTTTATAGGTTTTCCATATCAAACACTAGTACTATCATGATTATAACATTTTTTAAATTGATTTCTATTGTGATGGCGGTATACAAAGTAATTGTATTGGGCATGAAGAGTAACTATCTGTTTTTTCTACAATCTTTAAAGTGACAAAACTTTGGCGGCGTACACTACGGTAAAACAATCATTATAACTAATAATTTACTTTTTACATATTTTTTTTTCTTTGAATGCGTCACGTTTTGGTAAACACAAAAATCTTCCATTACAGTTTCTTATATTGAATCTAATCAAGTTGAATGTAAAATTATGAAAACAATATTTTTAAAGGAGATTCAACAATATTTTTTTTCTTAATGCTGCGTCTTATTTAAGAATAATCACGTAACTAAAAGGAAATCTGAAGATATTTCCGTTTAATCTTTGAAAAAAATCAGGTTGGATGTATGTAGAGAGGGAAGAAAGAGAAGTATGGATGGTAGAATGAAAGACGGGTAGGGGTAGTCGGAAAGGGGAAGGAGTTGATCGGAGAGGGAGAGAGAGGGGGTTAGAGTGAGAAGAAGAGAGAGATAGGAAAGGGCGTCAAGATATTGTGAAGGAGGTTTGGGTGGTGGATGTGGAATTAAGAGGATTATGAAGTACATATAGAAGACTCCATATTTTCATTAATAACAAAACGTTGGAGGATAGCTAATAAAGCAATAGGAAGTGTCAAATCAACATACCATGAAACGAACCTGATAACGAAGAAGAAGCAAACACCATGCCCGTCCAACTTTATCAATTTCAATCCATTTTTTCAATCAAACAAATGGGATAAAATAATCTGTTTAATAAGATATATCTTCTTCGGTTAAAATGAAAGAGGTATATTAATCAATTAATGACATGACCTTGTCATTGAAGATAAAATCTACATTACTATGATTGACGCTAATAATGTTGACAAATATTTATTTGTAGGGACACGAAAAAACAACTAAGCGATTACGATCAAAGGAAATGGTAAAACATTTGACAATAAATAAACCTGGTATAGGTTTTCATATTAGATGTTGACTTGCCAAGACGTTACATAATATTGTATAACAAGGCTAAAATATAACGTGATTATCGGATGTCAACTTCCAAATGACCTCAAAACTACGCACATTATGTATATTTAACATTGAACAAGGAGGAGGTAGTTAATGGATACAGAAATTGTACTTACAACTGTATACACTCTAAAAAAATAATAAAGAGCTAAATCTGCTCTTTTAAAGGACAAGTCCACCCCACCAAAAAGGTGATTTGAAAAAGAAGAGAACAATCCAACAAGCATAACACTGAAATTTCATCAAAATCGGATATAAAATAAGAAAGTTATGACATTTTTTTTCTCTTAATTTCGCGAAACAGTTATATGTACATAATTTTCGGTAATATGCAAATGAAAGGACTGATGACGTCATCCACTCACTATTTTGTTTTGTTTTGTATTTTATTAAATAAAATAGGGAATATCCTATTTTTCTCCTCATTGTCAAGTGAAACAACGATTAATTCCTCCCTGAACATGCAGAATGAGCATTGTTTAATGCTGTACGATTCAGTCAAGTTGGTCCTTATTGTCAAATCTATCAAAAAAAGGGAAATATTGTATAATTCAAACAATAAAAGACAAAAGAAATAGTGAGTGAGGGACATCATCGACTGTCCCATTTTGAGTTGTGTATATCACTGTTATGTGAAAAATAAGCAAAATTATGTACAAATTATGTACAAATATGAAACGGAGATTAATAAATCAAATCAATCTGAGTTGCAGTCACTATTCGAGCTCTTAAAAGCGTTGATTTAGCATCTTATCTATAGTTTCACATGACAAATAAAAATAATTATAAGTGGGCTATTTTTATCTTTAAGAATAAACTAAACACGTATAAAAACAAATTAAATTAAATATCACTGTTTTGTGAAAAATAAGCAAAACTTTAATATGCATAACTTTCTTAATTTACATCCGATTATAATAAAATTTTCAGCATTTTTCTAGTTTGATTTTTCTCTATTTATTCAAATCAACGTTTTTGTGGGATGGACTCGACCATTAAGAGCTCAAGCACTTCAAGTGCTGATCCGCAGCACCTGAAGAGCTAATAACAACTTGTGACTTCCTACCCAGAACACCCCAAGTACTATAGTAAATCAATAACTGATATGATATTGTATCTTGTAATATTTTGGACTAGTTTTGTTTATCAAAATTATGTACAAATATGAAATGGAGATTAATAAATCAAATCAATCTGAGTTGCGGTCATTATTCGAGCTCTAAGCGCTGATTTAGCATCTTATCTATAGTTTCACATGACAAATAAAAATAATTATAAGTGGGCTATTTTTATCTTCAAGAATAAACTAAACACGTGTATGTATAAAAACAAATTAAATTAAATTCTAAAAAGTAAATCGAAACACGCCATGAAAAGAGAGGACCACAATCCAGTACTGATGTTTGTGCAACCAATATGATCATGGCGATGCACACTCTAAATTAATCAAAAATAAATAGTGTTAAATTTAACACTTTATAGTAAATGTTCTCGGGTGTGCTAATTTTCAGCACTTTGAATGCTAAACACAGCACCTTTGTTGTTTCATTTCGCACATCACGTACTTTTTAGTGGGCTTTCCTTTTTATGTGTGTGTCTCTGTGTGTGGGTTTGAGGTGGGTGTAAGTGTCTGTGTGTGTTTAGCATCCAAAGTGCTATGAATGAAAATGGATTATACGAGCTCCTAAAGTGTCGAATTTGGCACTTCGTTTTTAAGAGCATATTTTTTTACACAGTATTAATCAAAGTAGGAGAGTGCACGAATGTTTTGTAAAAAAAACGTCAAATGCTGTGAAAATAATACGCGATGTTGCTTGAAAATTTTCCCCATGAAATTGCCCTTTACCTAAAATTGTACCAAATAATCTTACACATGATACAAGATCAAGCATATCATCACAAACCTGCCACTGGATCACTGCCGGGCGATGCAGCAAACAAGTTCAGGAGGCTGAGTTTATAATACTTTAAAAGGAGCTATATATATAAGCTCTAAGTATACGCGGGTTCTTCCAACACAGAACACGAACAGATGAAGAGGTGGATGTTGCTGGTTTGAAGGTATGTGCTCAACTGCCTGAGTTTGGCAGGGCATAATTTATTCCTCATTTCTTCTCTAGGCTTTTTTTGTACAATGTACTAGATTTCAATACATATTCAAATTAACTTGTAAGATGACAATAAGAAAGTAACGCATCATCATGGATAAGAACCAATCACACATAAGGAGTCTTACAATATAAATATTCATGATTCAGTCAACCAAGAGAGAGGAGGGTAGTAATTAACATAACTGAAGAAAGGACCAAGAGATAAAGGAATTTGATAACAAAATGAATGGTCAAGTGTGGGATGTAAGGAATGAAGGCTGGATGAGGGTAACAAAGGAGATGGAGATAACAAAGATAAAATAGGATAAAAGGCAAGAATGCTGATGGAGACTGAAGAAAAGGGGAAAGTAAATTAGGATTATTTTTGGAGTGGAGCAATGTCCTGTGAATGAGAGAGGGGTAAAGAACTTTGAACTCTGGCTTAAAAGCAATGAACTAAAAGCTACAATGAATACACAAAACTGCAATAAAACTTGAATAATGCACAAACTAGTGCCCCACACTACGGTTTCCTATACTGGAAGACGAGAGAGATCGTCACATTATCGAGCCATGGTCACATAATAGAAAAGAATTTAATGATTAATTGTTTTTAAAGAATAAATTTGGTGTACCCCAAAAAGGACTATGTATTTAAGGAATTCGATGGAAATTAGGCGAAATAAATAAATTCGATGAATAACGTTACAAACATCACTTTTAACGGTAGGTGGTGGCAGCGGTCAGAGCTTCCTGGGAGGGCACATGAGAGTAATTCATCCGCGTGCAGAGCATGCCGGACAGGCGTAAGTAAAGATCACATCACTTTATTAATTCAAATAATTCATTAAAAATTAGACAAAATGTTTGTATATCAAAATATGAATGATATAAACAATGTCATGTTCATACTCTTTCATAATTAAGGCCTCTGGGGAGGCTAGACTGCATTTTTGTATTTCATTTTAATCATTATTATCCATAATGCAGTTCGGGTTTTTCTGGCAATGAACTGTGTGTGTGTGTATTTGAGTTTTGTCAGACATGTATCAGTCAGATATGATTATTTACGTTTGGGACCGACCTTTAACGTCACCATCCGAAAGACGTAACCAGGGCTCGAACCTCGAACCTCTGCATCAATTTGTAACTTCCCCCCAGCTTAGATTACAGGCGCACGCCACAACGCCCAGAGGCCGAAATTATTGTTAGTCTTATTTCAGGCCATTTAACTTTTGATTGAGCTGGGCAAGTACCCAACCTAACATATCAAGTTTTAATGTACTGTTAATTGTGACTAATTTCAGTGAATTAAAGCAAAATCTATCGTGGGATTGATTTTTTATGATTTTTTGGTGAGCTTTGATTTAACACGTGAGTGAATGGGGTCTGTATACTACTCCGGAACCAACCTCAGGAAAGCAAGTGTGTTCTGCAAAATAATGAATCATTTAAAGTATGTTCTCAGGGCTAGTCTTTAGGTTTTACTAAACACAAATGCACCTAACACAAATTTTACGTCACTACAAAGTTTGTGAATTCATAAACAAAATATAAAGCAAAAATCACCCACGATAATAAGTGAATATATCTTAATATCTTATCACTTTCCCTTTGCATTAGTTCACGACTGGGATGAATACAGCCAGAAGAAAAAAAAAGGAAATTGAGATGAAATCAAATGCATTGTTTGACAGGAGACGTTTAAGTGATATTTAAGAATGATGCGATTTATTGTAAAGTGATGGATTTGTGGGTTTTAAACAAGTCTAGCTTGCAGTCGCCGTAAACATGCACTTTATACACACCTTTGCATCAGGTCGGTCCCGACTAATACTAATTCGTGTAAAATCCATCGTTGCCATGGAGATATAAAGGGATAATCATCTGCAAAGTCATTGGGTGAGTAGATTTCTTATGTCACAGTATCTTATCAATCAATTTAGTATATTTCCCAGTGGGGTTTCTACTTTTCCGCGAGTTGTTATCATCCGACTGGCTGCCCATAGTCTAAGCTTCTCTGTCTATGTTTCGTATGGGGAAAAAACTAAGATGGATGAAGAACTGGACCAATGCATATCATACGTTGCACTCCCAAATGGGAAATGGGCTGTTTATTCTTACCTAATCTAGTGTCAAACCTACTCTGCAAAATTGAACAGGAAGACTTTGGTTGAGGTACGGGAAATATACGGAATACTTAGGTGAACCGCAGTAACAATGAAGACGACATTTTTGGAAGTGATCTTTGTTAAGAGAAGACTATATTTGCAAGCCCTTAGACATGGGGGTCGGGGACGGGGGTTCGATAGAACGTCATAAAACTTCCAAGAATAAAACAAGGAAATAAGGTAAATGAAAAGAGAAGAAAAGAGAGGGAAAGGAAAAGGAGAGGTTGCCTGCGTTATCATCCCCCAATAATTTACAGTCGAACATCATAATATTTATAATGAATCATGTGACCAGTATGATAATGAAGATAAGGGGGAAGTACATGATAATCATGATCGTGATGGTGATATTGATTGAGGTATAACGCGTGATGACCATCGATTTTTCGGAATTTGCTTACGATTGTTGAATGAAACTTTCCTATCAGAAATTGTTGGAAACTGATGGATGGAGTATTAAATGATCCTCAAAGTGGCTCATTTTCAGGTCAACTCTTCAACAATTTTCTTTTAACCTCGCTCTTCGCGCTCGCATTATTTTACCTCCACCTCTACCCCACTCCTGCCGATGTGCAGATGTGGGCATGGGGCCATGGACCAACTAAAGTTTCATGACAAAGAAAAAAGGAGAAAAAAAATAAAAAGGAAAGAAAAAGTGTGAAATATAATATATTTTTAATTTTTAAAAATATTATGTAAAAAATGCCTCTCACTTAACAATTATGTCAGTCACTCTCCCCCACGCATGGCACCCATGTTCAAGAGGCTTTCACACTTACTAAGCCCCGTTTTAAAGTCTTTACACAAAAAATGTCGAGCTTTCAGCACTTTGCTTGATTTACGAAAAAAGCGCCCAGTGCTCCATGGAAATAGCAAAATCATTATCGACAATCTAACTGGTCAACGTTGAATTTCATTAGATTGAGATTGTGCAATGGAACCAGGGTGGGACACTCAGAGTATTTTTCATTTTCAATTCATATACAATACATGATAGAAGAAACTCGAAGATTGATACGAATTGAAAGACAGTCTGATAAGGACGATAAAACGTATAACTTAAAAGATGAAGGGAAAAAAATCATTGCCCTGTAAATGGGGTGCTGCGTTTTCAATTTACTATAGACGGCACCCCCGGAAATAAGTTTGACAAGCAAGCCAAAAAAGGCGGTTATTGCTCCCAACAAATCTCAGTAATTTAGGAGAAATAATCTTTCTTTTTTTTTGTCTGACGACAACCACACGAACAAAAACCCTATCACCCATTATTTAAAAACTGTTCCATGGCCCCAAGGAAAAATTAACATTAAAGCTTAAAACTGGCGTCCTTTTTAGTAAGGTCACATCCACTTGTGCTGGTCATCATGATGAAGATGATTGCAGCTGACAATAAACTATGTTTATCTTTATATCACCAAAAGCTAAATAATAACTTTTGTTGATATCACTTTATGTGAAGGGGTAGTTAATGTTTTAATCACACCGTTTCGGCATATATTATTACTTTTTTTTGCTTTTTGTTCGTCAAAACAATCGTTCTCATGGCCCTGAAAAAAGTGGGGAAAAAACTAGCGTAATAGATATTGTCAGTAAAGTCACAACCAATGATATTGTACAGGTCTTCATGATGAAGATGACTACAGCTGATAAAGAACCTCGTTTATCTTTCTCCGAATCTCGTAAATCATTGAGCCACATCTACGCGTGCCTGATAGGTCAGGTCTTGCCTTAAACCATATAATGAACACGTTGTTCAATGAATTCCAAAAAAATTGTTTCCTAAAAACATAGGCCTTTGTATATGACAAACAATAGATCAAATATACGAGACATCCAAAAATCAACCAGCATCATACCATTTCCCCCCGAAAGATGGCGCTCTTCTTCTTTTGCAAAAGGCTAGGCCACTGAACTGGAAATACGTATGCCTATTTCCAGTGGGCTAGGCAAATGACAACTGCTGATACATCAGTTTATTCAAAGATACCACAAGGGTCTTTGGTTTATTGTATTAAGCCGCTTGCAATGATTTATAAAAGTGTGTATGCGGAAACCGCTTGTTACGGTGTAAAATCGAAGCTCTTTGCATTTGGAGGCAGGTCCAGAATCAGTTGAGGATTAGGGATACATAAACCTGCAGTGAGACAAAATAGTGTCTCACCCTAATCCTCTATAAGGCATATTCATTGATGGAAAATGTAGTCATCCTTGTATATATTTCTATTTGACTAATATCAAATTTTCATGGTGCCGCCCTTGTTTAATGATGACTCTTGTCTTGACTCTTATGCCAACATAAGTAGCGCATCTAATTTTGTCTGAAGGAGAGCAACAATAGACATTTCTACTTTGATCGATGAACAGGCTTCGTCCTACAACATCGTTGGAGTAAACTAAACTAAACTATAAGTTGGCTTCAATAAATTCCTCGTATACTCCCCAGGAGTGGTGGATGTGCACACATTGTGCGCGAGAATTGAATCCAATGACCGGGGTAATAATATATATGTATCTGTAAAGTGCTTAGACTCTTCGTTCCGATGTATTAAGCGCTATATAAAAGCGGATTATTATTAGTAGTAGTATTATTGTTATTATTATTATTGTTATTATTGTTATCATTATTATTATTATTCTAATATTATTTACTATTATTATTATTACTTGCCGGATTATTTGAAGCATCAATGCTGCGATTTTACAATGTTGTGTTTTACGTTATTTATTTTAATCTCCATTTCAGTATTGAAGAACAGGACATAATACAATGTCAGGATCACTATACTCGAAAATAAAATGAGAGAGCTACGTACGAGGGCCAAGAATCAGGGGAATAAGGGATACAAAAAAGTAATTCAAAACAGGGATTGGGGTGACAGATATCCAACTCATTGTTGGTCTTTAGTACATTGCAGGTAGATGGGGCTGCCTGACTATGAAATCAAGATGAAATTAATTTAGGACATTGTAGCTAGTTTTACATGCGTTACACCACGGCGTTACTCTGTTAGTGTTACAAACTTAGAAAAAGAATCGAACTACAAGCAGCATTTCTGCTATGCTTCGACAACTACAGTGGCAAACCCTTCAAGAGCGTAGGGCCCAAGACTCTACTAATGTATCGCATCATTAAAAATCTTGTAGACGTCCAGCAACAACTGAAACACTCATCATTCAAATCCCGAGGTCATTCTCAAAAACTCATGATTCCATTTGCAAATACGGAATGTTACAAAAATTCCTTCTTTCCTGCCACTGCCAGGTTATGGAATTCCCTACCTCAGGACGTCGTAGACAGCACCTCAGCAAATATATTCAAGAGTGAGGTGCAACATGTCAGACTATGTTAGTCTGCATTTGTATGTAAATATTATATATATGTTTGCTTTTTTTACCACAACTTCAACGGTGGATTCTCAGCACTCAGCATTCAAATCCACAATACAGTACGACAATACACCACAGGTGGTATGTACTTATATAGGAAGAAGAAGAAAATAAAGTTAGATCAATTCTGTTTATTAATGGTGGTACCGGGGCCGAGTCCGAGTGGTCTAAGCGCCTGGCTATTCATAAAAAATCCGGGGTTCGATCCCCGGCCGCGGCACCTATGCCTGTTAGCAAGGCATTTTAATGTGTTATGCTCTTTTATCCCGCTTTCAAATAAAAGGAAATGCTATAGGCATTATTGGTAACTTGGTGTGCACTTGTTTTAAAAGTTTTAAAAAAAAAATGTTATCAATGCAATATCAAGTTCGATCCCGGAAGTATTTTTATCGTAGAGGGCAGTATAACGCGACCGTCGTCGATATCGATAGATCGATCTGGAATTTGTTGCAGACAAACATATGGTGAAGTTGAAAAGCGAGAATGACATGACGAGGTAAATTGTAAAAAAATGGAGTTTCTAGAGAGTCTACGCCGTTTGGAAGAAGATGTCGAGAATTATAGTGACTTCGAGGTTCGTATTTATTACAAAAACTATGATTTTATGATTTATTTAATTTGTAATACTTTGACCAAAATATCGTGATCTTTGAGACTCGCCCTTTTTTCTTTCGCGCGTTTCCCCGATCCAAATCGTTGTTACGCATTGAAAGAACGCATTCCGCAATGTGTCGTTACGGGTAACGTGGGAAGTCGAGACTTCTGACTGTGTCATGTGTGACTCAGACCCAAGTGAATAAAGGTACTGCCACATGACATGTAAATTAGTACTCTGTCTCTGAGAATTATCAAATTAAAATATGAAACTTGTAATTGTAATGTATTAGAATTTTAATTGTTATGAAATGAATAACAGGTTATTTTTTAGTAAAAAAATATGGTGGTGTGAGTGTTTGGCTTTGTGCACGTTGAATATCTTTATTCAGTGGTAAGACTAAGAGTAATTTTTTTTTTTATTTTTGGTGGGAGTGCATATGGAACTCTTTCCCTTTAACCTCCATCTGATACAATTATCTTGCCTTTGTCTGCTTGATTCCTTTTCTGAAGATTTGCTAACGAGCGTGCGCAAATAAGGTCACACTTTTTATGACACTTTTCAGCTGAGTGCGCATTATACTTTTAGTTGATCGCCATGGATTTTAAATCCATGGCGATCGACTAATGGCATGTGCACTCGGCTGAAAAAGTGTGACCTTATGATGGATTTTGAGATCACGACACCGCGAAACCCTTGGCCTTGACCTATTTTATATTGATAATTCTATCAAGCGAATTTCACTTAAGGATCTTGCCTACCGTTTGGTCTTTATGATTTTGATTAATTTTTGTGTGAACTGAGAAATTTTTGATCGAAAATCAACTTCGTGATAATTTCTAAAAATGCACGCAAATTATGGTCACCCCATCATAAGTCAAATATAAAAGTAAAAATTGAGGTCAATTATACTAAAGTTAGCCAGGAGGCTCGAGTCCTAGACCTAGGCAGAGACTTTTTTTGAACACTAATAATACAGTTAACATAATGTACCTCTCCACTGATTTTGAGACATACAAGAAAAGGCAAGGAGTGAGTCTGTGTCCGATAGTACAGTAATAGTCACTGTAGAGTAAGCGTAATGTCATTTTTTGACATGACATGTTGCCTTTTTTACCAAAAAGTGACACAGTTTGTCACTGGTTTTTGCGAGCGTACATGTATGGTCAGTTCCCCCATGTCTGCGCGGTCTCCCAAGTCTGCGCACCCGCGTATCTGCGCGATTCTAGTTAAAGAAGATACGCAACGAGCACGAACTTTACAAATGCAATACATAGGCAGGTATTCATTAAAAAATCCGACTCAAAATGGTGGAAAAATAATGAATTCAGGGCATTTCATGTGACAGCCTCAAAAATGCAGCCTTTGTCATCAAAATCCCCGAAACGTGTGCAAAGTGAATGAGTGCGCAGACATGGGGTACCATTGTTTTTTTTCAATCTGAAAATGACTGCCTGCAGTTTTTTCAAGAAAATCCTATATTTTCTGTTATTTTTAATGAGAAATTTGGTACACTTACTCTTAATAATTTAAGGAACATTATCAACTCAAAGATTTTGTGTAGTAAGAAAAAAATCATGTTAAATCTGAACTCAAATTGTTAGGTGCGCAGACTTGGGGCCCACCATCATATATTTATCGCCCGATGGTTTTGGTAGGTGTAGCGGTAGGGAGGTGTAGTGGAGCCTTCATGACCATCGCCTGAGGTACAGTTAACGTTTCATTCACTTACGTGTGCTTTACTCTCCACGGAGCCAGGGAATTTGCCCCTATCTGTCATGTGTGTATACCACTGTCAAAATGGAAATTGTTCTTCGCGATATGTCTCCTTTCTCTGTAAAGATCTAGCCTTACATGTAAATCACCACTCATTGTAAATGGGCTAGAACTTTACTTCTGACATTCATACAACATTGATTTCACTTTTAAACAAATAATGTAGGTCTAGACTGAGTAGACTCCAGATCTGTTCATTAAAAAAACATGAAGTATATTATGAGGACACCGGGAAAAAAATTGCCAATATTTATGTGCCCATCTTGTTCTCTTTGTTAGTACATGTAGCTGATGCATATAGAGGTTGGCAGATTTTCTGTCTTCTCATAATATTTCTCCTTTTTTTTTCATGAATTTGTTTGAATATGGAAATCAATGTTGAATGAATGTCTGAAATGAAATTCTAGCCCATTTACATGATTTAGGGCTAGATCTTTTACAAGGAAACAAGAAATCTTGGGGGCGAAAGTTCAATTTAGACCGCAGTATTATACGTACCTGATAGGGGCACAATCCCTGGCTCTGTGGAGAGTAAGCACACGTTTGTGAATTATTTTTACTCTCTAGGGGCCCCCTGGCTGGCTCCTAGTCAGGTGAGACCGCCAGAGGCATTCCACTTGTTTGAATTCATTGTCAATTGCTATAGGCCTACATGTATGAAGTATTATTTGCAGCTTTTCAAACATATTTTGAGATAGAATGAGTTCTTATTAGATTTACTCTTCTATCCCCTTGTTTTTAAAGTTATGTTTAAAAGTTAAAACCCATTTCTTTTCAAAATGTATCGAACGGGTCAACAGAACAGCAATTACTTTTTCTTTGTTATTTATGTGGAGTGGTGTGAAACAAACAGCTTACGGTTTGTAAGAGGACTAAGAGCACACTACAAATTGATATAAATAACATTTTCCCCCGATAATTTTGTTGCATTCTAACAACTCCTTAGAATTACTGATGTATGTTCAAGAGGGGATATTTTTCTGAGGGCAGTTTCTATTCTGGTTACATATTATACAGATATTTTTTGACGAGTGAAGCCACATCAAAGTTGAAATTAATATTCCACAACATGCATCTCCACTATTTTCATATTAAGGACAATGGTATCCATGCATTTCTATACATGTTGTAAACTACTCTTTCTCTCTTTCTACAGCAATTACCTGTACATAATGCCTTAGAGAGAAGGTTCAGAAACACCTTGTATTTGGGAAAGTCTACCGAGGGGATATCATTGCCTGTAGCTGGTGAGTTTTTATTAACCCCTTAATCCCTAGCTAAAGCTTCCTTGGAAACCCCTTTTTAACACCCTTAAATTCCCTCAAGTAATCCATACACTGAATGTGTAATAAAAAAAAAGAGAGACCCCAAAAGTCCGTGTGATGTGATACTTAAGGTAGAAGACCATTGTACTGTATAGGACATATTTTCATGATTAAATGTCTTTGTTTCTAATACATGTAGTGAAAACAAGTTCATGTAATTCAGCCTTTGTACAAATGGATTAGAAATGATACTATTCATTAACTAACACTTACATTGGTTTTATTTTCACAATATAGCCTGTCCAGAAGCCTGTCACAAAATTTTCAATTCTCTTCAATTCATTGTTACTAATGTACCAATCCATGTTGATGATATATGGTTCAAGACAGTTTAAAAACTACCATTTACATGAAAGATGTGTTTGCCCCTTCACTGACCACTGAAAGTGTATTCATGAAACCTGAATAAACCCTATTGAACAAGAACAAAAAATTTACTTCTTGATACCTACATGTACAGTATTTATTGAAATAAAAATCAATAAAATTGCAAAAATAATTTTTTTTTTTTTAAAGAACGTTTCAGTCTTGTGTTTCTTTTTAATACATATTTTATTTTAATGTATAAAATATTTCCTTAGAATATTGTTAATCTGCAATTTTTCAGATGTTGCTGTTGATCTGTTCCAGAATGCTGCAGAGAAGAATCTGGGCACGTTTACACGTCGCCATGTTGCCAAGTTTAATCGGTAAGTGAGTGTATCTGGAAGATAGTCACAGATGAAGGGGTCCATTTCCTCACTTCTGTTCATTACAAATAAGCTTTTGAATTTAACCTAACATATTAAACGTAATGTTTTTACATCTTTAGGTCTAAATTGCCCTCCAGCCCCACACTCCCTTTCTCAGTCAATTGCTGCTTCTAGATATGTTGTGTTTTTCAATGTAGTAATTGAGTAGAGCTCTTTAATGAGTCATATGCATGAATAAAACTGGAATTAATCATTATTTTTTGCGTGCAGAAATGGACAGATAAACCCCTCGTCTTCCATGCTGGGTATGATGTATGCTCGTCGTCTCAAACGACAGAAATCTTCCTACCTCCAGAAAGTAACTTCCACTGAACTCTTCCTGGTTTCCATGGTGAGTTTCAATTTATTTCTTAAATTTCACATGTACATTACAAGGAAAGATACATGTAACAGATTCATAGTTCATAACAGTGGGTACCAGGAATGGAATCAACACTGGCTTTAGGGACATGTTTTGTTATCGGCTTAGTCTTGTGAACAAAGTATATGAGAGAAACAGAATCCCACAATCCCATCCTTGGAGCTCGTGCCCTTGGCTCTATTCCCAATTCTATTGAGCTTGTTTCCATTATACTCATAGGTCATCAGTATCCTTTCGTTTTCCGAATTGAAAAAAACTTGGGTTTTAGATATCTTGTAAGGAACTGAATTTCACTAAATGGTCAAGTACAAGGTTCAATAACCTCTTTGTAGCCCAACTTAATAGGACTTTTAGCAAGTTCTCTTATAAATTTCAGTAACTGTCCAATCTTGTCACGATCACTGTTGTGTATGCAAAAACTTTGTGTGGCACATATTTCAGCTATTGCATTGTTTTGGCCCCATTCTAATAGATTTTAATGCCTTATTATTTTACTACAGATGCTGGCTACTAAATTTCTCTATGATGAAGGTGAAGATGAAGAAATATTCAGCGATGAATGGGCGGATAGTGGTAAGTTTAAACTGAAAACAGTCATAGTTATTGTTTTCTTTTTTAAAAAAGGGTTAAACAAGGGAGTGATCACCATCGTTTGTTTTGTGGTTGAAGTGGGTAACATTTTGATGATAGTTCTGTAAGTCTATGTGAAGCAATCAAGGAGTAATGCTGGTGGGTCTCATTTCATACCTCTGCTTAGACCATATGCATGCTGACAATCTTGCTATTATTTGCTTGTTTGTCGTACATTGTCCTTCATGTGCAGAACTCCCAATACATTGTAGATAGAGCCTAGGTGATTGCTGTACCATAGAAAACTGATGAACTTTTTAACTGCATGCACCATCCATCAACATTGGAAAGCCTTTGGGGGTTGGAGCACCCAATTTATCGGTCAAGAACTAGTACACATGTAGTAAGATGACCTCATCCAGTGTTAACTGTCTTTATTCAGTGTTAGCTGTCAATAATCTCTTTCCAAGTTTGTGTTTAGACTGAATTGCAAGGAAGAAAACATTCAAACTGGAAAAAATTATATTTGGTCCCTCTCAATCTTTGATATCAAGTTCCACATTTATGTATTTTAATTTATTGGACAGTTTAATATAGATGTTCAGCAAGATATTTGAAAGATGTAACGATAATTTTTTCTATTTATTATTTTTAACAGCTAAAATTGATGTTAAAAGGGTTAATGAACTGGAACGAGACTTTCTGGAAGCAATTGTAAGTATAGTTCTAATTCTTTTTCAAACTCCATCTAATGCTTTCATATTTGAACTGTGGAACTCTCAAAAAAATCATGTTAATTTGAAATGTGATAAATGGGGAAAAATGAGTAGATTCTCCTCAATGAAGCAAGTATTCGTTTAAAGTATTTAATCATTACAGTCATTGAAAAAAGGATTTATTCAAAACAGACAGCAAATGAAAAAAATATTGTTGATTTTCTCTGTTCCCCTCTCCCTTAATCAACACCCATAATTTTAAAAATTCTTTTACCATTGCGTTTTAAAGTGCACGAATACACATGCCTGTAGGATGGTGGAGCACGTGGTCCTCGGCCGTGTTTCCAGGCGTCTTGCGTCCAATGAGATTCTTGGTGATGCCCGGCGTGGCTTCCGCCGGGGGCTGTCGGCTGCCACCCGGCTGTCGTTGGCCGTTCATGGCTGGTCTTTCATTTTGCAGAGGCGCAGTCGGGTTGATGCTGTCTTCTTGGACTTCCGGGGGGCCTTTGGTGGAGTGCCCCATGGGCGTCTTGGCGTCGGGCTCCAGCGTTGCGGCATCGGGGGTGACACTTTCAGCTGGGTGATGGCTTTTCTTTCGGACAGGGGGCAGTCTGTGGTTGTTGACGGCGGGCGGTCTTCGTGGGGGGATGTCTCCTCTGGTGTCCCCCAGGGCTCGGTCGTCGGTCCGGCTCTCTTCCTTCTGTTCATTGGCGACATCCGGGATGACATCGGGTCCTCTCTTCGGCTGTTTGCTGGTGACTGTGTCGTCTACAGAGAGATCGTGACTGATGAAGACTTTCACATCCTGCAGCAAGATCTACTACAGCTGTCATCCTGGTCTGCTACATGGCAAATGAAATTTAATGTCAAGAAATGTGCTGTACTTTCCATCACACGTAAACGCTCTCCTCGCACCTATGATTATTTTCTTGACTCCGATGCGATACCTAGAGCCAACAACTACAAATGCCTGGGAGTGGCGGTGGCTGCGGATCTGCGTTGGAGTCTTCACTGTCGGGACATCGGGAGGGAGGCCGGTCGTGCACTGGGCCTCATCCGCGGAACTCTATCACCGTGTTCCAAAAAGGTTAAGGCCGGGGCATATACTGCGTTGGTCCGTCCTCGGCTGGAGTGCGCTTCTGGGGCGTGGAGTCCGCGCACTGTTACAGCTGTTAAATCACTGGAACAGGTACAGGGATCTGCGGCCCGGTTCGTTCGCTGTGGCTTCGGGGGAACGGCGTCCTCCTCAGCCTTGGTCTCCACCCTTGGATGGAACAGCCTCCACACTCGTCGGCTCTTAGCACAATGCTCCCTTTTTCACCGGATGCACCATCAACTGGTTCGCGTGCCTTTGCCACAGGTCATTTCTCCAGCAACCTACTTTGGTAGGCACGACCATATAGCTAAATATGCCATACCCAAAGCTACAATAGACACATACAAATATGCAATGTTCCCTAGGACAGTACGGATATGGAACAGATTACCAGGACATGTCATTCTCCATGGAAACCCAACTACGTTCAGAGAGGCTGCACTACCTATCATCAGCATGATGCAGCCTCCTGTTGGGTCCCACATGCTATAAATGGACCAATGCATGTTTTTACTCGCACCCCTGCATGCTCATTTTTATTGTATATATGTGAGCCAACCCAAATCCTGCACCTTGTCACCTCCATTGGCACATGACATTATCGACATCCCAGTATAGCTTCCAAGGAGCTGCGTTTTGGGATTATTGCGACAAGTAACAAGTAACATTGTTTTCAGAAACTATATCATAGTGTAGCAATATGATAAAAAATGTAGATTATGCAAATTTCATAATTGAGGATATCATTTGACAAGGATGTTTACTAAACAGAGGGCATTGATTCTATTCACATTCCAGGACTGGGACCTGTACATCAAACCAGATGAATTCTTTGAGTTCTTACAACAAATGGAAACATGGTAAGCCTCACAAGAATGTGTGTGTTCTATGCATGTTTTATTGTTAGGCATGCAGATAAGTCATACTCTGTTATTTGAATTTGAATTATTTATACCATGGTCACATTTGCTCTACGGCGGCCGTACGGCGAGTCGAAAACAGCCGTTTTATTCCTTTTTGTCTCACCTGCGAAGCAAAGTGAGACTATAGGCGCCGCTTTTCCGATGGCGACGGCGGCGGCGGCGTCAACATCAAATCTTAACCTGAGGTTAAGTTTTTGAAATGACATCATAACTTAGAAAATATATGGACCTAGTTAATAAAACTTGGCCATAAGGTTAATCAAGTATTACTGAACATCCTATTAGAGTTTCATGTCACATGACCAAGGTCAAAGGTCATTTAGGGTCAATGAACTTAGACCATGTTGGAGGAATCAACATCGAAATCTTAACCTGAGGTTAAGTTTTTGAAATGTCATCATAACTTAGAAAATATATGGACCTAGTTCATGAAACTTGGACATAAGGTTAATCAAGTATCACTGAACATCCTGCATGAGTTTCACATCACATGACCAAGGTCAAAGGTCATTTAGGGTCAATGAACTTTGGCCGAATTGGGGATATCTGTTGAATTCCCATCATAACTTTGAAAGTTTATGGATCTGATTCATGAAACTTGGACATAATAGTAATCAAGCATCACTGAACATTTTGTGCAAGTTTCAGGTCACATGATCAAGGTCAAAGGTCATTTAGGGTCAATGAACTTTGGCCAAATTGGGGATATCTGTTGAATTCCCATCATAACTTTGAAAGTTTATGGATCTGATTCATGAAACTTGGACATAATAGTAATCAAGCATCACTGAACTTTTTGTGCAAGTTTCAGGTCTCATGATTAAGGTCAAAGGTCATTTAGGGTCAATGAACTTTGGCTGAATCGGGGGTATCTGTTGAATTACCATCATAACTTTGAAAGTTTATTGGTCTAGTTCATTAAACTTGGACATTAGAGTAATCAAGTATCACTGAACATCCTGTGCGTGTTTCAGGTCACATGTCCAAGGTCAAAGGTCAATGAACTTTAGCCGAATTGGGTGTATCTGTTGAATTACCATCATAACTTTGAAAGTGTATGGATCTGATTCATGAAACTTGTACATAAGAGTAATCAAGTATCACTGAACATCCTGTTCCAGTTTCAGGTCACATGATCAAGGTCAAAGGTCATGTAAGGTCAATGAACTTTGGCCATGTTGGGGTTTTTTGTTGAATAACCATCATATCTCTGTAAGTTTATTGGTCTAGTTCATAAAAAGAGGACATAAGAGTAACCATGTATCACTGAACATCTTGTGCGAGTTAGAGTAGTATGCAAAGTCAGCACTGCTGCTATATTGAACCGCGTGATGCAGGTGAGACGGCCAGAGGCATTCCACTTGTTTACTAAAACCACCTATATGTAGCTGGTACAAACAAATGTTAAAACGGCTGTTTTCGACTTGCCGTACGGCCGCCGTAGAACAAATGTGACCAAGGTATTACACTCTCTTAGATCAAGAACTGGGAGTGTGATTATGTAGTGACTAATTAATCTGATGAATGTAAGTTTATTATGTTAAAGTTCAGTGAATTTGAATTTGTATTAAAAATTTCATTTAGGCCGGTGACTAAATCATGGATAAGTAATTCTACTCCAAGAGCTTAAAGAAACTGGTACAAAAATACCGTAGCGAACACATTTCTTGAAAACACATTTTCTTGATTATTATGAATATTAGACAAGGTGCAGCCAAATTTGTCTCCCAGTGCATCTGATGGAGCTATTTTTATGTGCTACTACTAAATTTCCCCTACATTTCATTCGGGTGCACAAGTGTTTTGCATCAAATGTTGCATGGATTTGGGGCTGTTTTTAGGACCTTTAGACCTTTCTTATATGACAAGATTTTCTTCACGTCTGTGCCGGGATCTAGCAAAAGCTAGTCCTAGCAGGTCAGAACTTTCAGGGTGCACAGTGATACATGCAAGTGAATATGATACAAAATTAAATGGAAGTAGGATTAAATGTGTTTTGAATTACATTGTAATTGGAATGAATATCAGACATCAGCTTGGCATGATTATGGCAAAATTAAATGATATCACAGTTGCTATACTTTAAATTTTGACTGTATCATATCTAAGAATTAGTCCTGCCTCACTTAATTTTTGTTTTCAAATGAATACTAGTTTTCTTTACCTGGAGAGTATTAGTTTTAATAGTTGACTTTTGTAAAACTGGGTTCCTGCCTGAAACTTGGACGGGTACCCGCTATTGAAAAGTTCTCACCAAGCTCGTATATCATTTCATTCTAGGATCGCCTTAAATGAGGGACGTCGGAGAGGCTGGTTTTCCTACTCGGATTTCAATGTACTGATGGAGCATAAAGATTGGTATACCACCATTTCTCAGCTGCTTGACCAGTCTTTGAAGGTATGTTTTTGGTTTAATAAAAAATGGTCTTCTCCTAGGGCTCTAGATTTGACAATATTGAAATAATGTGATATTGAAACTTCAATGAAGAGATCACCTCGTAATATTGTTTTAAAGAATATGGGAGTTTGAGTGTGTTACACACTGGAAACCTTTGTTGAAATGTTATTAATTTCTCTTCAAAGTCATAAACCCACACATTATCCTCACCCCTGAATCAAAATTACTGGGCCATCCCAAAACCAATGTATTTCCTTGTCCATTGCACCTGTCTTATCCCTAGCTCAAGATAAATTGTTATGTATATATTAATTGACAGTTATTCATGGGGTGTATGTCACCATATTGTAATATTGCAGTATTTGATAATCAAATAACTCAAATTTAGCCCTACTGTCTTTTAGTGGTGTAAAAGCTTACAGATACTTTGGCAGATTTTTCTCTTTTTGCTGTACAATAGAGGTATCAATTTGTTTTCCATGCATGCATTTGTAACAGTTATTGATAAGTGCCATCAAATTGTTTTCAACTCCTTTAACAAACTTCTGCAATTTTTTTTACAAGGTATTTTTTAAATTCATTATCCAACTCATGTTGGAAATCTCTGTTCAGTTGTTTGATTTAACATCATCATCTAGGTATTTGCTTCTTCAAGAGATTCTGAAAGTAAGTTGAGTGAGTAAATGTAAGTATAGATTACTGTTACAGAAAATACCTTCTCTGTCATGTTGTAAATGTAGTGTATTCTTAACATTGAACTGGTCCTGCAGTATATTTTTGTAATCATTCATCCTCTTTTGTCTCTCCATTTTTGTAGGTGATTGGTATGTGTCTGGCTGCGTACTCCTTGTGTAGTGCCATCGTCTGTTGGTCAGTTCTGCTTATGCAGCACCACTCTGCTGTTCCAGGAATGGCTCCGGCTTCGGACAACTACAGTCATGTGTTCCACGGAGTGCGCCCTCTCAAGGCAACCCAGGTTTCATCTCACCAGAGCGAGATCATGCTGCCACCACCGAATGTGGTCCACTCTGCTTCCGACCAATCGTCAGCACCCTCTGAGATGTCCCCTTGTCCGAATTGCAGGCAGTGTTGCTGTAATCTTGATCAGGGTCACCTCGACTCTCAGAGCGTGGCTGACGGCAATACCTCTCCTTGCCACCTCCAAGGTAATGAAAAGCAGGAGCCTTTAAGTTGTCAGCAATGTCTTACCAGAGGATTTAGGGATGACTATTGGTTACGGACTAAGGTAGATGATGTTGGCCAGGCTCTGATTTCATTCTACCATGCCCTTCTTGTTGCTTACCACGATACATCTGCGATTCTCTCCAACAACAGTGATCCAGGAAGTCCGATGAAAAGTCGCTCACACCAGATCAACCACTCCGCAACTCAAGGCCAACTTTTGACTCCAACCCCGTCAGAATATCTTCCGGACGTTAACTGTCCTCTGCTGTCAAGACGTAAAGGCATGAAGAACCCTAGGGATTTAAACATGGACTCGGACTCCAACCTTGCTTCCAAGAAGCAGTGTTCTGTTTGTGATGGCATGGCAAAGCGCAAGACACTGCAAGAGAGAATTCATACGCTGCTACCAAAGTCGATTATGGAGACTGCAGTACCGGCAACTACCGGAACAATTCCTCTTATTGTAGCATGATGCATTTCCCATGATTTGGAATATGTGGTTTAAGAAATTTCAACAGCGATGGCTTGAAACTACTAATATGTCACTGGTGAAAGGCGAATAACCTAGAACCTATAAATGTCAGCACAAATTTTGATTCCCATTCAATGCATTTGAATTACAGGCAATTGTTGATATGCGAGAAGAATTTTTTTCTTGCTATTACACAACCACCTTGGTAACCTTGGGAAAATTTCTTTGACATCAGAATACTTGGAATAATGTCTCACAGTGGTTTTAACAAGTACTGCTTTTTTCTATCCCTCTTGCTGCATGGCGAATTCAGTCCCAAATTGCATGCCTAAATAAAACTTGGTGAATTTAAAATCAGTACTTCAATAATAAATCGTTGATAGACCATTTAATATTAAGAAAATTATGGCTATAAGTTTTCTGTTTAAAAAAAATGGCAATTCTCTTTGAGTACTTATACTTCCACCCCTGATTATCACACTTCTTAGCTTAACCCATGTGGGGTTTGAATAGTTTTGTCGGAGTACAAGCCTTAATACTTAAATGCATATTCTGCATGAAGTTGAATAGCTTTTTGTAATTTTGTTGTGTTTAGCTCCAGTTTACAATCCGAAATATAGTATACTAGTACCCTTAAATTCCAAGATTCTTCAAAGCATGGGTTTCACAACACCACTGATCTACAACTAACTCATCACTCTTCATACAATACAATCTCTGGCATGTATGAAAATAAAGGAGACCTATTCTGATATATTCTTTCATAAAATCGGTATTATTTTACCATCGGTATTATGGTGTGTATGTATTAACTGTATACTTAATTACTGGTGTATTACATGTATGTTACTTTTTAGTTATGCCTTATTTATTCATTTGTTATGAAGCATGACCCATTACCTATATAATCCTGTTAGTTTTCTACTTGCTGTGCTATGACTATTTATTATTTAGGGATATCAGAGTTCACAGCAGTCAACTTGCAGTTGCAGTGGAGCAAAGGTGTGATTGCTGAAGTGGTGATGATGTTTTCCTCTATACAAAGCATGTGTATTAATTGAAAGTATAGGGAGGGTGAGTGAATGAAATACTACTCCGTGGAGGTGACTGTACATGTATATCCAGGTATCCTTGATACATTTAAGTTAAGCTTTATTTTCCTTTTTTCTTGGCAAAGTCTCGTCATGTCAGTGGCATGGGGCTGCTAACATGGCCAGCCAGCCAGCCTGGATTTTTTGTTTATTAAAGCTTTCTTATACATTTAGTGCTAGCAAAAGCTATATGTACATGTAGCTGATTTTTATTCTGTAACTTATTAACTGCAATACTATGAACTGTCACTGCTCTCTACACTTGTGCAGATAATTATAGAAAATCCTCAACATTTCTTAAACTGCTTTAATAGGTAAAGAGTCTCAGTTTTTTTTTCTTATTTAATTTATGTACTTCATGATAGCTCCATGAATAATACTCATTACTAGTCATAAGTCATGTGAATTACATTTAATTTTTGTCCATTTTCATGAGGTTTTGTCAAATATAATTATATCAAAATTGTTTTCATCATGCTTTCTGAAAACAACACTCACAGTTCATTGGTGGATGCCATCAGGTATATCTTTAATTATCTGAAATGAAGTTTTTTTTCAGACATTCCTTGGCTGACTAATCTTGGATGTATTAGTCTTAGCCAGGAGTCAATTCTATCAAAATTGTTGACACAAGTTCCACTTTATAAAGATGAAAAGTATCAGATACGGCTTCGAATTCCAGATATAAATTCTGCATTCAAAGAGTCCACATTATTCGATGTACTTTTGGAGATAAAGAGCATATCATGTAGCAAATCATGTTTATCTTACATGTATGTGGTGAAGATGTAGGGATGATGATTATATTCTATAATCATTAGTGAATGCCTAGTTATTGGCTTCCAGAAATATATCCTTCCTATGGTATGTTCATTTTATGGTATTCATTAGAACATGAACAGTGTACATATTTGTGTACAGAAAAGGGCATTCTAAACAAAGCATCAGTATTTTGAACAGAGTACATTATATTACTGTGTTTCTCTGAATCACTATGTACGTCTTATTTGAAGATTTTGAGGACATTTGCTCTACCAGCGAGTACTCCAAATCTCGCATACACTTCAGCGCCATATAGGAAATGATTATCATTATTATTACAATGATTTGATGTGTAAATTAATTCCTTTCTGGAAAGAGGTTGGCAGTCATTGTAATGACTGCTGGGTAGTTTGGGCTTCTGGCTCAAGCCACATATGAAACCCAAACTCTGAGTGACCTGAATCACAATCCCATCAGCTAGACAGATCTATCTTGACTCATCATTCTTCCTAGGGAGAATGGTTACCTGAACGATTTTGCAATATTTCCACAATATGCAGGTGTTTATGTTCTTCTTTGCATAAAAATCATACTTCAGATAATTTCTTTTTCAATGCACTTTCATGCATTATCATGCTGAATAAGACTACCATATGCAAAATGACCATAGGAAAGTTTGCTTCATGAGGAAATGCCCAGAACAAGGCAAAATCTTGCTCATCCAATTTCTGTGGTTTATTCACAGATTTCTTCACAGAGGCAAATGTTTTTTAACAACCGTCTGTGCTTTCCTGTGGATCAGAGCATCCAAGCCACCCACCCCCACACACACATCCTTTTATCATTGTATCTTTGAAGGTTTGTTTTTCTAAGGGGTAATATGCCTGAAGACCAGAATACTTGGATTTACATGCAGTCCCATATCATGAGTGCTAATATCAATATTTTAGTTTTTCTAGAAAAAAAAAACATGAACAATAACACTACTTTGTTATAACCCTTCATTCTGTTATAACCTGTTATGGATTGACCTTGTAGTAGTATTAAAGTGCCATTTTATGCATGCAAATTTGCCTTTTTAAACAACACAGGAATGTTGGATAAAAGTATTAAAATAATGCATGTAAGAATCATGTTCATTGTCTGGTTATTGAATGTGAATTTAATTGTTTTGCAAGTCTAAAGAAGTGGTAAAAAATGTGTAGTATGGTGAACAAAAATGTGAAACAACAAAATTATAGAAAAATTTGTGGCGTGAAAGAGAAGTAACATGAAAAAATATACAAATAGACATGTGTGTGATGATTAAGTATTTATAAAAAAGGTGAACACATTTTTGTATTCAATGAGATAAAAAGGTGTAAAAATGAAATGTGAATGAAAGTAACATCACTGTTTTGTAATATGGACTTCTAATTTAAACTACAAAGCAACTTCAAACATTAAGCAATCTCAGAGAGTGTAGTGTATTGTACTTGAATATTTTATTATATACTCCATGTGAGTGATACAAATGATAGATGTATGCACTGACAGAAAGTGCGTATGATATAAATATAAACTGGAAAAGTTGCGTGGAAACTGCTCTGGAAGCAAAATTGAAATTCATTTGATAGCTACATGAAGGAAGTAAAATCAAATTGTAAGTCTGTCATTTTTTCCAGAATGACACTACTGCCCCCCCCCCCATCACTTTTCGATAAAAGCAACATGGCTTGTAACATAGTACAAAAGAAATACTCTAGAGACAAAATCCAGAGAAAGATCTCAAAAGATAATACAAAGCAACATATTAGTACATCCTGGTTCATGGTCCAACGACATATTGAGCAGAAGTGACAAAAGAGTCACTGAACTCTTTTGATCTTGCTATTTATCAAGTTTCTTTGAACCCTGACTTTATGAAGGAGGTTACATAAATCAGGATATAAAAGAAGTGTCTAACTTGTTCATAAAGTATTTATTTTGAACTGGGTTTAGAAAGTCAGAGAGTCAATTGGACTTTAATAGTTTAAGTCTCTTTGAATTTGGTTCATAAAGAATCCCTTTGAACATGCTTAAAGAGTGCATTTGAATTTATTCATAACAAGTCCCTCCTATCTTTCTTTGTATAGTCTTTTTTTTACTTGATTACCAAAGTGTCTCAATGAATTTGGTTCATAAAGATACTACACCAACAACATTTGATTTTCAACAAGTGACTGGTCCAGACAGAGAGCACTGAAAGGAACATCTTTGAACTGGTTATAGAAGAGTCAATTTAACCATGTTTCCTGGTTATTATCAATCACACATGGTACATGATTGCTTCAGACACCTTTTTATCAAAAGTCCATATCTAGGTACTCTACAATTATACAGCATATTTAACCTGGCTATTTCAAAGCTCTACATTTCATTTTATGGTGAAATCTGCATGAAAAATCCACCCTCCATAAGATATATAATTTTCCTGCTTCCTTGTATAGAGTAAAACGATGGCAAATAATATCTGAAATAATACACTGACAATAATAATTTATCTTTAGCAGTTCAACTGCATTCAATGTGAGTGAATGGCATAAATAAGCCCTATCCAAGCCATAAGCCATGTTCAAATTGCTGTACAAATGATGTTCGTTGGTTAATAAGACAGTTCAGAGTTTTGCAAGCATACCAATATCAGTGGAAAGTGTAACATTGAATAGAAGATACAGAACAATGTGCATGGAGAGTCAAATTTGTAAATCAGTGATAAAATACAAATATACCAGGCTTTGAGTAAGTATAGGATAGGGGGAATTGTAGAGTACCAAAGCAATGACGTCAGTTGCCATTGTGACACGGCGGCCTGGTTCTAAACGAATGAATCCGGAGCGTGTTTCTCATCGGAGAAAATGGCTGCTAACGGAATCTCATCATTTGCAACCTCAGAATGATGGTAATTTTTTCAAATACAAATGTGGATAGACGATCGTCAGCTGTGACACTGTTTATAACCACTCTGGTTTGTTGTCATGACAGTAAAGTCACACTTCAGTACTTTATTTGTCCAAGGTTGGACTGGCATTACATTACTATTTTCCCCCGAGGGAAAAATGGTAATTTTGCCAGTACAACCAACGACGAATAATTCCTCCATACTTTCGAAATAAAGGCCTGGTATATTTGTTTAATATCCTACATTTAATATGTTACAGATCTTGATAATCTAGTTCTTGTACACCTAGTTCATCTTTTTTGAATCTGAATCAAAATATAGATAACACGCTGCGCTGACTGACCTACTTTTCCTGAAGCTACACACTCAGCGGAACATGGATTTGTGCCTGTGCCCGAGAGATTGCACTATCTATGACGTTAATGATGGAATAGTGCACTATTCCATCACTGACATCACAGAATAGTAATTTTTCTTCAGTCGGTGTGTCATTTTCAACATCATCACAAGATAGTGAGAATATGTTCAGTAAAATGATGCTATTTATACCAATCCGCATACATGATTTAATTTATGTCGGATATAATTATCAATAGTCAAAATCAAATCATCAGGATAATGCCTCTCAGCACACAAAAATGTTCTTCAAGATGCAAGTAAGGCAATTCAAGCAAGTTTTGAACCAGTATCCTGACTTGAAGGCCAGCGCTGCTCTACATCTGCACCATCAGATACTTCATTATCAATCAATCAATCAAACAATAAATTGGCCAACAGTAGTACTGTTTCCTTGACGACATATTCTAAATAACATAGATATACCATTAGGGTCAAGGGTTAGAAACTCTGGCTTCTCCATCTTTCTGTCATCCTTTCTTTTCTCACATCTAAATTAAAGTCCACACATTATATATAACATTATGCCTGGTAACCTCATCCTCATTAATAAACAGGTCCCTGCCTAACATATCATTCATTGCTCGTCACTGACCAGAGTGTCTTTGTAACCTGCCCACTCTCTGTAATACACAATACAGTCTGTATGGCATGTTAAAAATCTCAAATCATTCATTAGAGCCCATTTTTAGAGACAATAAAATCAGCATCATATATACATATATATATATAAATGTGTGAAGCATTATATATATATATATATGTATGTATTTATCTCGGTATTTGGTGGTACATAATAAACAAGGGTCAGGCTTGAATATCATATGCCACAAGTTGTGAATGATTCTTATCTATCTCAAATGAGGGAAAGACGCATGTCATATTCTGTCTTCGAGAAGTTTGTTTATCAAATTGACTGAAACTGGGTTTAACAGATATGCTTCAATCAAATATGATTAGTTAAATCAGGACAATGAACTTGAAATGTCAATGAAATATATGACTCACAGCTCAAATCTCTGAACCAGCTGGTATCTTGCACATGTTGTTTGATATAAGAGGTAAATGCTACAATGTTAAATGCCATTTTACCCTACGGCAAATATGTTCTTCCTTCGTGAACAAAAGAATGATGTCGATTTGTAAAATTCCTGATACACACATGAGCATGTACTATCTTTTGAGCACTATACTCGGAAATCTGAAATTTCACACATTATGAAGGAATAAATAATTTCAGGATATTCCAATTCCAGGTATTACAGTAGTTCATTCATGAAAGGTTTGATTCTTTACCTATGAATAGGCCCCAAAGAAAAAAAATAGCAAATTTGAATATGGTAAAACTGAAGGCAAACCTGTCAACAACAGATTAATACCTTTAAAAAGCAATAACAATTATCATTCATTTGGTCTGAGTTCGACAACTGGAAAAAATCATGAATCAATGATCAATGCGTAAACACTTTCTACCACGCATGTCCCCATCAAAATGTTATTGAATTTGGTAGTAATTTTATTTCATTGTTTCAGAATTTCCTCTTGTTTCAATGTACCTTGAAAAACATTTGCCGTGACATCAGAGATCAATATATCAAGGTCTTCACATTCCAAACTGACAACTCTACCAAAATAAATCAGTTGAAGTATCTCTAGCCTGTTTCATACAAATTTTAATGATTACGGAAACATTGCAATAAGAGAACAACGATGGAAATATTGAATGTGATTGGCTGCGGAGGCTTGTTACCATTATCGTTACCAATAGAATGAAGTTGCCATATTAGTAGGTTCTTTATGAATGTGTCTCAAGGGCCTATTACACAAAGCTTAGCAATCGTTGAAATTTTTTTTTTTTCATTTTTTCACAACTTATTGCATCGACTACAATGTGCAATTAATCCTGAAAATCAAGCGTAAGATTAATTGCCAACCTTTGTGTTACGAGACCCAGATCTTACACTTGTCCATCCTCACATTTCATCGGACTCGTTACTTCAAAATTTATGGACCTTTGCAATGCACCAAATGCAATTCTGTACAGCCATCCTCACAACCACATTTTGGGGTAGTAAAATAGACAATTCTTGAGCTTTGCAAGCTATACAATGCACCAGTACAATAAGACATGATAAAAATACTGGTAGCTCTTATGTGTTCACAATAAAATACTCCGCTGCTCAAGAGAGAGAAAAGGATGTAGACTTTGGTTTGAATTCTTCTATCTGTCCGGCTGCTGCACCTTGAAAACTCTTGCTGATGTATCCCCTGATGCAGTTACTATGGTGTTACCATCCCTAAGATAGAGAAAAGACAAGGACGGATGAATGAAAGTGAAAGAAATTAGTTTTATAAGTTGATAAACAGGGAATATATGGAATCTCAATCATCTATTCTACATATATCCTGTGAGAAATGCTATTGAGATGAGAAATACAAAATAAACCGAGTCTCAACACTGATGAATATTTGTGTAATTCACCAACAAGTGGAATGCCTCTGGCAGTCTCACCTGCATCACTCGATTCAACATAGCAGCAGTGCTGACTTTGAAAACTACTATAACTCGCACAAGATGTTAAGTGATACTTGGTTACTCTTATTTCCACGTTTTATGAACTAGACCAATGCACTTACTGAGATATGATGGTAATTAACCAAATACCCCCAATGTGGACAAAGTTCATTTACCTTACATGACCTTTTACCTTGATCATGTGACCTGAAACTTGCACAGGATATTCAGTGATACTTGATTACTCTTATGTCCAAGTTTCAAAAGTCAGATCAATAAACTTTCAAAGTTATGATGGTAATTCAACAGATACCCCCATTATGGCCAAAGTTCATTGACCTTTGAACTTGGTCGTGTGACCTAAAATGCGCACCGGATGTTAAGTGATACTTGATTACTCTTATGTCCCAGTTTTATGAACTAGACCAACATACTTTCAAAATTATGATGGTACTTCAACAAATACCCCCAATGTGGCCAAAGTTCATTTACCTTACATGACCTTTTACCTTGATCATGTGACCTGAAACTTGCACAGGATGTTCAGAGATACTTGATTACTATTATGTACAAGTTTCATGAATCAGTTTCATAAACTTTTAAAGTTATGATGATAATTCAAAAACTTAACCTTAGGTTAAAATTTGATGTTGACGCCGCTGCGCCGTCGGAAAAGCGGCGCCAATAGTCTCACTCTGCTATGCCGGTGAGACAAAAATCTTATGTATTCTTTATGCTGTATTTATTATATGTTATACTCAATTTCAACAACTAATTTATTATAATGGGGAGGTGAAGTTTGAAACATATGAGCGAGTTTGGACTTTTCTGGTGCCTGTTTCAGATATATAAGCGTTTAAACACAAGAGCTGCATTTCCAATCCTGACTGGCTGAAAATCAATTTGCGTTTGATAGGAACACTTTCTGCAACTAGCCCCTCTCCTTACATACATATAAAATAAAAACATTGTCTCCAAGCACTTTAAAGAGAAGTAATTTCCAAGTCATCCAATTCATTTACGAATATGTGCACCATCCCAATTCCCTGGGAAATATTTCGAGCATGTGGTCATCATGATGACTAATCCTATTTATAAGATCCAATTATTCTACTAAGTATGGAATGCCTAGCAGGGATACCTAGCCATAGGAAATTAATGCTGTTAGGTATTGAATCAACAACCTTTCCTTTCCAAATAAACCACTTAACCACATTTTTTCCACAACCAGACAACCACTGACCTGCTAATTGCAAGATCAAGGATCTCTCCTTGATGGCCGGTCCATGAGGCAACCTTCTCTGCTGACCGACTATCCCATAGCTTGACCATTCCATCCAGACCAGCTGTGAAGATCATTGGGGTCTCAACATCCCAGGCTAATCTAACGATGCCAGCCTGCAAATCAGTGAAGAAAGAGGAAATAAATGTGCAATGAAGTTTTGATTTACAGATTATAAACAACAAAAGTGCTTAAAATAAGAGATATTGTTTAAATGTAAAACAAGAGGAATGCCTCTGGCAATTTTTCCTGCATTACACAATTCAACATGGCAGAAGTGCTCACTTTGAAAACTAACATTAATAAATTTTTTTCAAAAACATCATTCATTAGACCTCAAATGACTTTTGACTTTGATCATGTGACCTGCAACTCATACCAGATCATCAATGATAGTTGATGACCCTTATGTTTACAATCTTCAATTAAGTACTTTAAATGACTGTGTTAAGTCAATTTAGAAGACCAGTACAACAAAGCAATCTTCTTTTAAGTAAATGTTAGAAGCTATTACGTCCAATTATGATTTCAAAAACATTTTATTTAAATCACACAGAATTATATATATCAGCTACCCTGATACTCCAACCTCATTTATAATGGCTACAATTGAAAAAAGACAGTACTCTGATTTTCCCTTCCTTTTTTTCATATTCAGTGTAAATCATAGGTAAAGCCGTAGGACACTGACAGAATGTTGGGATCAAAATGATGATAAACTTACCCCATGGTCACACTGGTGCCTTAGCTTCTGTGTGGGAATATCCCAGATACTCAACATGCCATTAAGGGAGCCCAAGGCAGCAAGGGATTGGCTTGAAAAAAAAGAAAGAAAAGAATTGTCATTAAAGAAAACACCCCTCCTGAGTTTTTTTTTCCAAATAGAAGCAAGAAATTAAAGGAATTAAGAACTCAATGAAACAAAATAATTATTTTTTGTATGCTATGATTTACTGAAGTTGTAACAAATCATGTAAAGATAGGCAACATTCATGATGGAACATATATGATAATTTTCATTTGTCCTGTGCATTCATCCCAGTTAAAATAATGCCTCATAATAATTTCATTTTGTTAGTGTCTTCATCCTACTCATGTAATTGCTATGTAATGTGAAAGTGAAAGCATCCTGAGATATCAAGCATGCATTCTCTACAGAAGATAAATTTCATTTCATCCAACATTAAGAAAAATTTACCTTGGTGAAAATCCTACTGATTCCACTGAGTTTGTTTCTCCAATATCCTCCTTGATAGCACCACCAGAAAATGTAGCAAGAACCTGCCAATAGATTTATCCAAAAGATCAAAAATTGAACTTTAATCTTTTGAAAACATTTGAAAGTCTGCAATCCAAGCTCCTACATATATATTTGTTTTGCCATATAGATGTTAGCAACTCTTATGAATGACTAGGAAAATATGAAAAAAATAGACTTTTAAAGGGAAAGTAGATCACATGGACTATGATTATTCAAGCAACAAGGCTATGTAGAGTCATGAATATGTTTGAAAATGCATGGCTTGAAACCATTAAGTAGGAAAGCCGGAACATGGTAGTCCGATCTGTAAATTTTTAAAGCCTTACAGCACCTTTTCTTTGAAAAAATATAAATAAAGTGAAATCAACTATCTTAATCTATGTCTGCATACCTTTCCTGTGTTACTATTGAGAAGTTTGGCTGTTCCATCAATTGAGCCTGATAAAGCTAAGATGTTATCATGGTTACAGTCTAATGTTGTCACATCTCCCTCATGTCCATTACCATCTAAAAAAAATCAATGTTATTTATCATTCTTAATTAACCAAACACATCTCCCAACTATTATGAATAATATCTCCACCAATATTTCTTTATACACATATTCATTTATATGGCTTTGTATATCATACACCTCCAAATGATAATAAAATAGGTTAGACAGATCAATCCATGAAAAAAAGTCTGCTGAAAGATGCCATTTGAAGAACAATTCAGAAAATGTGGAGAGTTGATGAATAACGGTTTGATGAATAGAGAGCATGCTGCTATTAATTGGTAGCAGCAAAATAATTCTAGTATTGGGGGTATTGTAGCATAGAAATTTAATCCTGCTCACAGTGGAAGTTATATAGCCTACTAATTCACTCAAAGACACAGGTTCAAAACTGAATAAATTCATTTTTTTAATAGTGTCTTCCCACGTTGACCCCTAAACAGACACGTAACTATTATTTCATGTTTTATAAAATTGAATTACACAACAAGATACACACATAAAGAATTGCATACAAGTTTCTAATGCAAAATTTGTGGTCACATTTTTTTCAAAACTCAAGCCAATCCTTCACAGACATACAGTTCAATAAAATGTAATACCGTGGAAAAAAGAAATTGAAAAAAATCCACAAATCTTACAAAATTCAAAACATCAAAGAACAGAATGCCATTCTTGCCTTTGAAATGGTGTACTGTGTTAGTTTGTTTCAAATCCCAAACCTTGACTGAACCATCTTTGTACCCTACACAACATCTCTTTCCTAAGATTTGAAGAAATATAGACAAAAGAAAGAAAAAAATAAAGCAAAATGTGATTAAAAACATTGTTAAAAACAAATTAGCCCTAAAAATGAGCGCAAAAATATGATTTTTGTTTCTCAAAATCAATCAGAAAAAAAATCAATATAGTATTTTTACCCTAATTGAGAAGACATCAAAAAAAAAGGATGAGTCATAATAATTTTTTTGATTTTTTTAAATACTAAAATACTAATTAAAACTGATATATATTTATAGTTCCTTCCTATCATTCTTCCTGTTGGATTTTGGACAGGTGGCAGCCATGCATGACATTAGTTAAAATTATGGTTGAAATATTTACTTTTGAGTACAAGTCAGAGATCATTCACTTGTTAGTTTCTTAAATATGATTTAGAAAAAAACATACACCATACTTCAATGAAAGATATATATAAACAATATATGAACAAACAATTTGAGAATGATTCTGATTACCAATCAAATGATATTTATAGTTATTGTCATTATTAGTCCAATAATGTCTTATTCCACTTTATAAGATGTATCTAAGCTTTCAATAAGTACAGCAAAATTACCATGGCTGCTGTGTGTTTCGAGGAATACGTTCCTACTAGGTCTCTATTTACCTCACCTGGGTCCGGTTTAGCATAATATGAATGAATTCTTACAAAGGAAATTAACACGTGGAGTTAAACCCAACCCATAACTCTGATCTAAAGATTAAAAAAAACATGAATCTTCTATAGGCCTACATGTAAATTTCCTCAATCCTCAAAAGAAAGAAAAAAACAACCATGAATCATGAAAAAGCAATATACCGTCTGGGAAGATTTTTCCACACGTAAGATGGCATCCATGCCCCTGCATCATCTTACAGTCACCCGATGGTATCTTCCACATCCAAACACTGCCCTCTACAGTTCCACCAAGGAGAACATTTGCACCACTATGCCATGTCAGCCACTGCAATGAAATGTTCATGAAAACTACTTATGATGAACACAATTTACATTGTATAAAGTTCTAAAGGGATTGCTTTTTAAAAATGAAAATGGATTTAATGAATAAAACAAATTTTTAAAATATTTCAATTTTGTGTTTGATGGAAATATACAGAATTGGTGTAAACAATTGGCAAGCCAGTCTTCACCTACAACCAATTAAATCTACCTTGAATAAATACTTTGACTGAGATTAAACTATATTTCCAATACTTCAAGAGAAAGAGAAGTACTTGTAAATAACATATAACAAAACAAATTAAGTATTTAATGGAAGGTTGACTTAATCGATTAAGTAAATTCATAGATATAATCTAAGCATGTGCAGGAAAAGTTCATCTAAACTTCAATCTAAAAACCCACTGGCATTCAATTCTTGAGGAATGCCTGACAGAGCAACAATTGATTCATGCAATCTGAATTCCAAACATGGAGTATCATTCATTAGAAAAGCAGTTGAATGAATGGCTTGTTGCTAGGTACCTGAAAATGTACATGCATTATTTAGATAGCCTACTCTACCGAAGCGGGCCTATTGTTTGCTCATTACACATTCCAAGATATCCTGCAAGGTTTATTTTTATAAGGGAATTATAAGCCTTCCATGAGATACTTATGTGGCTGCTCTAAGAGAACAATATTACTCCAACATGTTTGACAGTAACAGTGGAATATGAGAGGTCATTTGAACCATTAGCTAACTACGGAGTGGTCATTGCGAAATGGAGTTGGTAATTCACGACCAGTACAGATCCTATCAGCAAATTGGCATCTATCCATCAGAAGGGAAGAGTGTGCACATATTACAAACAGGTAAATCTTCACTGTGTAACTATAGAAACTACTATGTTAATTGTCTGAAAAAATACCTGATGTACTTTGATAAGGTACATTTATTTCATCATATATAAGGAGTACATTTATTACAATAATTCACCCCAATCTAATATTCCTATTAGCTCTTAATGTGCCATTCGCTGTAATCAGCGAGTGCCATATTTTTTCAAGGAGTCTATATGTTATTGTTTTATTCATAAAAAAGGAATCACTCCTGAGACAATAATGTTAAACCTCTTGTCCATAAGCTGAACTGAACAATGGAATCAATCATGCATGTAATGCACTCCTCAAAATTCAATAGGCATAACAATAGCTGTATGACAATTGCACGAAAATGTGTCAATTGCACTCCAGTGGATGCACAGATATGTGTTCATGGCACGTTAAGGGTTAGTGATGATGATGATGTCGACAATGATATTGATATGATGATGATTGTGATGATGACAAGAAGAAGAACAAGACAAAGAACAACAAGTTATAAAGTGCTCGTTACTGTCGGATATGACACACACCATACTCCACAATCATTACCACAGCTTTCCCAAAGATGCCCATTATAAAGCCTTTAAGCATTTGAATGTATTAATTCCCTCCAAGGATAAATATTTCTTTTTTACACTTAACCACATTATACTAATTAAAACTTTCTCTAAGCTCAAGAACAATAAAAGATGATGGAACAAACCTCTAAATCTGAGCATTCATACGTCCAGATCTCATCTTTGTCTGCTAGCTTCCAAACTTTGATGACACCACTCATATCACCTGTAGCGACTAGTTCACCATCATAGCTGAAACAAACACAAGTCACAGAGTCATTGTGACCTAAGTAAGAAATAAAAAGAAATCATGCAAATTATTGTTAGTCACTGTAGATTTCATCATCAACTGCATTCAATGAATAGAAAATATTACTGCATGAAGGCAAAGGCCTACAGTAGTACTCAAGAGTTAGTGAACCCCCACCACAAACTGCAATCTTTTATGCTAAGTGTTGAATGTAGACAACAACACTGCAATGTTCTGCAAGCACAGAGAACCTGACTTCACAATTAAATATCCAAAACATGGCAGAACTTGAACACTTCAAATATGTTCATTTTCTGGTGGAGTTCACTAACATTTGAGCACCACTGTACATCGAAAAATGAACTTATTTTTTTTTTTAAATAGGCAGTTTTACATATTACCTACTCCAGCAGGTTGGTCCCTCAAATAGATTATTAGAGATTGGGAGTTACAGAATTAAGCAACCAACGGCCTAACTACGATTCTTACCAGTGCATTCTAAAACTGATTCTCCTGTGGTGGTATTCCAGATATAGGCCTTGTCATCCTCCCCTCCAGTGACAGCCAAACATCCACCAGCAGGATGGATGTCGCAACAGAAAACAGCACCTAATAAACACAAATAAAATGATAATTATTACTGAACGGATGTATCATAACATGTGACACATAAAATACAATAGATTCCCAAGCGTTTTAAAGCACCAGGCATCCTAACCAAAACAGTTATCATATATTTCACTTCATTCTGATCATTTTGGTTCTTAAAAATGGGCTAAACATTAGCCTTATAGTGTAAAGATACCATCCCAAAAGTTTCAAAGTATCATATCTAAAGGAACTAATTTAAAACTTTGGAGATGTTAACTAAAGTTTGAAAATAACTGGGGTTTGGTTTCATTGGCTGTGTGTATACAGTGAATCTGTGCACTCAACACATTAACAATAGATGAACACATGACCAACATGTACATACAGTGTGCTCGAGGTATACACTGAATGTACAGTGCAGCGGTTCTCAAAATCAGGCTGACAAATTGCTTCTTGTATCTAAATTAAAGGTTTTCATCGTATATAGTGGTCTGCTTCAGGGTTTTTGAGGACAAATACAGGCACTCATAAACATGTTTCATCTCAGTTTGAGAATTTTTTAAATCAGCTTCTCACAAAGTTCAATGATCCCTTTAATGTATCCTATGCTTGTACTGATCAAGCTGCATGTAAAAGTTGCACATTGATTCAGTCATTCAGAGGTCCATTGTTTCAGCCTTCAGTCATGTTCATCAGATCCAGAACGAGACATTAGATTTCCTTCCAAGACATGAACAAATCACACTTGATTGATACACATCTTTCACAAACAAAATGGCTGCATAATCACATAACATATACAATACATGCTTTGATACAAACTCTGTGCATTCCATCTTTACATTCCTTTCTGCAATATACAACAGGATGATTACCTAGACCATTCACAAATAATGCTTTCTCACCTGAATGACTCTCAAAGCGAGTGATGGCATCATCCCTGGGAGCTTCTGCAGCCATAGCTCCTTCTTCATCGACCCCTCTTCCTTCATCGTCATCGCCTTCATCTTCCAACTCATCGTAATCATAGAAATCCATATCATCCATCTCATTTGCTATGTTATCTTTGCATAGAAAGCATGAGAGCACATTAATTAGTGAAATTAAACAATTTGGGAAAACATAAAAGGCATCAATGAATTTAGGGAAAAAATTACTTTGAATATGAAATATAAGAATTTAATAGGTCACTGTGCACTTAAAAGCAATTACAATGACATACACCTTTGATATCTTGAAAACCCTCTGATCTCATAAAATAGTTCATTTCAATATTTTATGTTTTGAGGGCAATGATGAAATCTATTAAAGACTAACAAATTCTGAAGAAAATAAGGAATTCAAAAATCTAAAACAATAGTTTAAGTGTTGTTTAATCAAGTGTCACAAAGCTAGTGGTATTCACCTGCAGGGATGTCATTGTCATCATCATAAAGCTCTATCCCTTCATCCAGATCAGAGTCCTGTCCATCATTACCATTTGGATCCATCCTCTTACTGTTCTGACAAGAATGAGAAGAAAAAGTGAAGAATAATAATGAAAGCTTATTTACAATTCCCTTTTGCTTTGGTTTCAGTGATTTCATTATTATTCTAGATCAAATGATGAAGAAACAAACAATAACTCCTTGTTGGGCTTTATTACACCATTGCATTAAAGAGGAAGTTCGCCCTTAAGAAAAGTTTGAAGTAAAACTGGCAATTTTAAGTTTTGGATTTGTGACGTTATAAACGAGCAGTTTCCCCATAAGTTATACTATAGAAAATGCATAAATTTCAATGAAATGATTTGTCTATTGATATAACTGAAGGTACAATAAAAATCATTTTCAATTTGAAAATGACATTTCATTGATTTTTTTACCATAAGATATGTTGGAAAGCTGCTCACATATGGTGTCACAAATCAAATACTTCAAATTCTAATAACTTATTTCATTCTTTGATGGATATTCCTTTGGCAGTTCTCTTATCATATTTTCAAGAAACTTTTTGCCAAAACCCACAAAGTTACCTTCTTCACCTTCCTCCCTTCCTTTTTTCCTTTTCTCTTCTCTTTTTCCCTTCTTTTTGGGGACATTGGGGGGAGACCACCCCCACCGCCCCCTGACTATGCGCATGGTCCTAGGTCAGCATAAAGACTTTAAAATGCCTATTTTTAGCCACTAGCCCACAGAGTATAGCCTATAGGATCGACCAATATGCTACATATGCAGTAAAAATGTTAAAAACTTGACTCCACTCTCAGGCCACCCATGGTTTCAAATCATCTCGCGTGTGAAGGATATGCACCTGGTACACGCGAATCTTTCACACCTTTTTAGCTCAAATAACTATGACTTTACATCATAGCTAAGAATTCTAATTGTGCTATGACACTTACCGAACCATATGGATCGTTGTTTTTTTTAATAAAATAAAAGCATTTTTTCGTGATCTTCACGTAGATGCCTCTGGATCAGCGTGGATATCAATTTTTGCCTAAAGAGAAGAGGGCGCGCGATACGATTCACAAGCCGGTTTGTTTACGGTTCTGCAGCTTGTACTGCTAGCTGCATTCTAGGCGATCAGCATTATTTTCTTGCTCGTTCAATCCACTTTCTTCATCATCTTGTCAAAAGATGGCGTACTTTACCTATAAGTATACACATGAGATGCAACCTGTTGATTTTTGGTACAATTTCCTAATATGCGCCGACGACTTGAATAGAGAATGTTCGATAGGAAAAATTGAATTCCGATTGTTGTTTGCGTAATTTCCACCGCAGTATTAAGGATAACTAAGGATGGATTGAATGGTTGATATTTGGAGGTAAGCGATAAAAACACTTTTATAAATACATGTAGGCCCCTAATTCCTTTTTAAAATGAACTCAAAATACGAATGTACAATTACAAGATTAACTTACATAGTGGAGAAATATTGAAAGGTTTGGTGTGTTTTATTCCCTCACATTCGTGTGATGAAATGAATGAAAACGTCGAAGTCCACTATGAAATCACATGTGTTGTGCGAGGTTAGTATTACTAACCTCGCATGTTGTGTGAGTGCTCTAATTCTCAGGCAGCCGACAAATTGCTCCTCCGAGTCAATTATTCAGATCTAGGCCTAGTCTAATTCCTAATGTTATCTTTATCTTCACAGTATTCTAAACAAAAAACTATTTTACAATCTTAACCCTATGCCCTTCCAGATAATAAGTCCGGGGCAAATTATTATATGGTAGTGGATCGAGCGCTAATGCAGTTTCGCACCGGCCGGTTACCAGCATACCTCATCACCAATATTTGTTCCCGAATGTCATGACAAGTCTCTCAGTCACATTTCAATGTCAATATATCCACCACTTTTCAAAATATCGTGATCGGGAATGGCTGTATTTCGGCTTCGATCTCAACATTGTTGATCGACACGGCGTAGACATCGCTTCGCAGATCGCTTGGATTCACCGTGCACCGTAATGTTGATATGAATTGAAGTTAGCAACCAAATCATGCGAAAATGTGGCGAACACACTGCCAGCATGCCGCATGCGAATCTATGTTCGCATGATTTGGTTGCTAACTTCAGTTCATATCAACATTACGGTGCACGGTGAATCCAAGCGATCCGCAAAGCGATGTCAATCAACGACGTTGAGATCGAAGCCGAAATACAGCCATTCCTGATCACAATATTTTGAAAAGTGGTGGATATATTGACAGTGAAATGTGACTGAGCTGAGAGACTTGTCATGACATTTGGTAACAAGTAGTGAAGTACCTAGGCCTATTGGTGATTAGGTGTGCTGGTATTAACTGGTAATCGGCAGGTGCGAAACTGCATTAGCGCCGTGGATCGTATTACCGAACACTTTTCATGAATTTGATCATATCAAACACATTATTCCAATAAAATTCACCAAACTTTCACCATAGATACACAAATACCTACAAAATATAAATATGCAGAAATTTTGCCGAAATTGTTTTTCATTTTTACGACATCAGCTTCCAATCGGACCCCTCTTCGCAAGTGAAATATTTTGGTCACTTGAAAAGGTATCGTATTACCGAACGTGTGTTTTCTATGGGAAAAGTTGGGAAAATAACCAAGTCACTCATGAGCTATTTTGACCATATTTTATTGTTTTGAGGATATAAAGACTTCGAAATTGTGTTTTTGATAATTTTTCATCATTTTTCTATTTAAGTTCCTTTTGGAAAGAAGTTGCAAAGGTTTGAGCGTACCGTACCGTATTTGACTATTTTCTGACGCATATATGATGCGCGCGTTCGGTAATACAAGGCCGGTTGGTAATACAATCACTTACTATACTACTACAAGTAGGAGCGTTAACCGTCGGCGTCGCCGTGTCACCTCTAAATTCTAATTTCAGTGCTTATCTTTCCATCAAAAAAGGCCACATGTGGGGCTACACAAAAAAAATATAAGGCAAGTGATTTCATAAATGAATGAAATTACGATCCAACTACCAATTGCTATAAATATTTGATTGCACTGGATACAACTTAAGAAATTCAAATGTGCTCACTCACCACCTTATCCTCTATCTAGGCCTAAATCGATATTTGATCGGGAAATTAAAGTGATTCACATTCACTTTAAAATCTGAAGAAACTTAGATGTACATGTACGCGGTACGGTATATGTGAAGATGAAATAGAGGAAGTCTTATAAAAATTATTGCTTTGGGGGCATTTTATATATTTTTTTTAATCATGAAAATGTTGTGATATCGGTATAAATGGCTATTGTAATACGAAAATAAATGTTATTCTTCTGGCATAGGCCTACATCTTTTTTCACTCTGACATCATTGGGTATGTCAGTTCAAGGGGTGGTGGTGCATGGGGCCCGGTGGTGGGGGTGACTCCTAGTTGATGGTGATCACGAGAAGTTGGGGTTATCTGGGGAATTGCTACAGAATGCTTGCACATTAATCAATTTTTATTATTGCAGTATTGAATTTGCAATTTTTATGGTTAATCGTAAAATGGTTGGATTTTTTTTCTCGTGGAGTGGTTCATTATCAACAACATGATTTCTGTCGATCTGAAATAATGATTTTCTTGCAGCGCGCTAATAATTTTGTTAAGGGGTGCAAGCCACAATCACAATTTCAGACTGAAATCATGTGATTGGTATTTTCTATATAAATGTACAACATTCGGGGTTGTTGGGGTGGACCACGGAAATAAACTGAGATTTATGACAAGGAACATTCACTGAGTACTGCAGTATTGAAGTTTCTATTGATTGCAATTTTTCTGGTTCGTCGTGAAATGGTTGGACAGTTCGATTTTTTCGTGGAGTAATTTATAATTTTATTTAATAGTGGACCTATTAGAGATGGACATTCTACGCTATTATTTTTTTTATCGAACAAGATCCGCCGCCTTGTGATTATGTGCATCTTGTATGATGAGAATAGGTGTTTGAAAATAGCGACTATACCAAGGCGTATCTGATTATTTACAAAGGGACATCTTTCCTGGTTTTCCTGGCTGATGCCCTGTGTTAGAAAATGTTTTTCAAACAACATGCTCTAGATTTGAAGCAGCAAAATTAAGAAGCAGAAGATTTATGACATTATGTTATTATTTGATCCACACACTTCCGAACGCACATAATTACCTCAATAACATTGAGAGATAAACGCTCCGTACACGAAATGAGCCATGTAACTCTGGAATAATAGAAGTAAAATTTGAAAAATGAGATTATAAATAATTATAGACAATCAATCACAATATTTCCTCCATCTTAAACTATGCATAAATTTTCCCAAATAAAACACATGAAACTAAGATTGCCAAAAGGAAACCAGAACTGCACATCGATTTTCCAAGATTGAAATGATTTATCAACTTCTGTGAGCAAACAGTTTGTGCAATATCAATGTCTAATCTCGAACTGCTTTTTTCAAATCATGACCTAATTGATAGCGGAACACGGTAGGATGAAAGTAGAAAAATATGAAGAGAATGCTATTCAGAGCACAATGACGGTCACAAGTCATCATTTCTAATTAGACTCTAGTGTAAAATTAATTGAAGATGTCCAATTAAAAAACATAAATGTCGTCTGCTAGAGTCAGTCCCGTAAACCGGAAGTTGGTAACCGATGATACAAGTCCTGTTTTGAAAGTGGAGTGCCGCTGCCTGAACCAGTGCCTGAATCAGTGACAGTGTTGGGGAAAGAGTCAAACTCACAAAGACTCATCGCCGTTAAATCGCATTCTATTGTGAAATTAATTTCAAGCGAGTAATGAATTATGGCTCTTGGTAAATCGGCGAAAATCATGCTTAGTTGGTGAGTTGTACGGTTGAAAATCATGATGATGAGCGATATTTGTAGACTGTAGTCCCACATGCGGATTCCTGTGCGGTAATGTTAGTGAATGGTCCTCCTGACACTGGGGCCTGGGCCCCTGGGGATATCATAATAAAGGTCAAGTTCACTCAAGAAGAAAGTTAAATTGAATCAATAGATTGAATTGAATCAATAAATTCAACTAAAAAAGAATCATACTGAAAATTTAATCAAAATCAGACACAAAATAAGAAATTAATTTTATTTGAAACATTTATACGCTTATTTTTTCTCAAAACACTTGTGTCTAGGCTCTAACCTTGTTTATTGAATGAGTGAGTGATACTAGTCTTGATGACTCCATGATGATGTTTTTTTATCAGATTGAAAAACGACAACATCATGGAGTCCTCAAGACTAGAGTGATATGCAAATCAGAGAATCCATGATGTCCCGCACTCACTATATCAATTTTTCCTGATCTGATGATAGGGACCCTCTTGTGTGAACAATAGAATTTTAATAATGGCAATTCCATGTTTTCATGGAGGAATAAACGTTTGTTTCACATATCTAGGATAAATTTACAATAATTCATGTTTCATGTAATGAAATACAAAAAAAAATAAAATAGTGGGTGGATGATGTCATCGTCTCCTCATTTGCATACTGAGTACTGACCTAGCCTTGAGGACTCCAATAGTTTTTAATATTTTGACATGTATTTCTTCATCATGGAGCCTTCAAACTCTTTCCATACATGCATAACATAAGCGAGACCTCCACACCTGGATGGATTTCCCTAGGAAATCCATATTTAGAGGGTGAAATCAGTTTATAAGTGTGAATTTTATTGATATTTGAACCTTCAAACGCCTAATGCATATGAAGGGATAAAATTTATTTCACTATGAATGGCAAAAATGAGAGGTTTCTTACCAATCCGATCTCGTGTAGATCCCTCGATCCGTTTGTCAACAAAGCAAATACAATAGGCCTGACCCTTAAACAGCTTTGTCACGATTAGCAGTGTTACAAAATGCTGTTTTGAAGAACAATTTATAGATAAAAATTATTATTTAACAAATACTAACATTTAATATGTGATTATAAATAATCAAATTAATACTATTTATAATTACGTATTAAATTTCCTAAAGAAATCCATCCGGGTGTTGAGGTTTCGCTTATGCATGTATGTAAATATTTTCATGGCTCCTTGATGAAGTATATGTCAAATATTAAAAATATCATCATGGAGTCTTCAAGGCTAGTACTGACCATAATGTGAATATGAGTGTTTCGTTAAATTTCTTTCTTATTTTCCAACCGTTTTATTGAAATTTTCAGTGTTGACTAGTGCTTGTTGATTTTGCTCTTTTCATTGAAACCAACTTTTGGTTGGGGTGGACTTACATTATATGTAGCTTCTGATGGTTTAATGAATGGTCATATTTAACTTTATTACAGTTCAATAAATTTATACTATTTGTATTAATTTTGCTATTATGGAATGCAAATACTGTTACCCAATTTCCCCAGACAAATTGGTGCATGAGAAATGGCAAGTGTGCGCAATGGAACTTGGCCTCTTGAGTAATTCTATGTCTATCTCATGGTTTACTTTCCACAGGGCTGGCATCATTGTGATAGGTGTTTCATCATTTGCCATGGCCAAAGTGAGTGTGGACAAAAATCGGTACGAGATCTTGAAGAGCAAGAACAGGATGAAGACATTCAATGACGAAATTTCAGATCAAGAACATGTAAGATATGCGAACATCAGAAAATGAGGAGCTTGTCTTTCTTTAAGAGTGTCTTCTTTAAGAATGGCAGTTGCTGGACAAACATAGAGATTTTTCACACACCAATCATCCTAGATGTGATACATCATCATGACTGCAAAAGATATTAGATGAATTTCACAAATATCAAGTCTGCAAGGTGCAACATTGATTTATTATTCCTGCAATATACTTTCTGTTAATTTTTGGAGGAATGTAGTCAGGAGGATCTTAAAAAATTTGCTTCGAATGCTGATTGTCTTCACTTGATTTACATTTTTGGTCAGTGATCCATCTTGTACATGAGATGTTTTTTGAATCTCTATCTTTACTAATTGTTTGTGAGGATTAATTATCTTCAAGTTGATAAACTATGTCAAATATATCTTTCAATCAGATATACATGCTAATTTTTTTTCAACCTAAAAGAGGAATTCATCTTGTAAATAATGCAAAGAAAACCGGATGATTAGATGTTTGTCTAGCTCCATGTACCCAGAAGTATCAACCGTTTCACAACACATCACCGAGGATGATGGACTAACTGCAAAAGTATTATTATTCATATGATTTTTATTTGGATGATGAAGCAGTGCTATTCAACTGTTTTAGTCCAATTTGTTGTAAATTTTTAGATACTTGTAGACCTCTTTGAAATGATTCGTGACAGTGTTAAAATTTTGTTCACATACAATGTAGTGAATCATTGAAAATTGGAAGCTGTCTTTGATTTTTTTTTCAAACTCTTATGACTGGTATTGTTGAAAACAAAAGGGCAGAGCAAAAGGGAAATGTTTATTTGTATGAAATGAAGCTTTTAATTTTCCTTTTCCCTTGTGTTGGCTTTGAGCAAGAACACACACACACTCCAACCTTGGCTAATAGTCAGTTGAGTATTGTGGCCCAAATGGATTTGTCTCTGGACTTTGAAATAGAGGGTCGTAGGTTCAAATCCCAGCCATGGAATAGTTTCCTTCAGCAAGAAATTTATCCACATTGTGCTGCACTCAACCCAGGTGAGGTGAATGGGTACCTGGCAGGAATTAATTCCTTTAAATGCACTGAGTTTGGAAGGCTGCTGTAGCTACAGCCGGGGTAATAATATCCACGTTCTTTGGATGTCCAAGCACATAGAGAAGTTATTCATAATGTGTTATGCGCCATACAAGAGCTTTTTTATGATTATTATTAATAATAAAAGAAATAATAATAATAATCCGCATTTATATAGCGCTTATAACGTCGGAACGAAGTCTCTAAGCACTTTACAGACACATTACCCCGGTCATCGGATCCTTGCATGCCAGCATACAATATATGCACCTTCTCCACTCCCTGGGGGGTATTCCAACAAGAGTTCCAAGACTCAATTGCTTTGCATACTACATTTAGGCTTTCACATCCTATCGGGTACCCATTTAACACCTGGGTAGAGAGTGGCAATTTGTGGATTGACGCCTTGCCAAAGGACGCTAGGCCATGGTGGGATTCGAACACACGACCCTCTGATTACAAGGCGAGAGTCAGAACCGCTACACCACGACGCTTCCACATACAAGCCATTAACAGGCCTGACTATTGCCCTTTGTCATTCTAAGTAATTCAAGCAGGGCAAGTTTTGAGAAAAATCGTTTCTTATTCAGACCTTTTTATTATGAAATAACTTCATAATTAGCCCTTATGATGATTGAACAAATTTAGAATGTTTTGATAATAAACCAAGTGGGTTTAGCCATTGGCTTACAGTCTAGAACTTGACCAAGTAATATTTGGTCAAGCAGCCATAAACTTGTTGTATTTTTTCCTTTTACAAAGCGGTATGCAAATACCTTTTTTTTTCATGCATTTAAAAAAATGTTTAGTTTTAAATTATGTGTCTATCAGTGTAAGATATTTTTTGTGTTATAGTGAAATTGACGATGATTCTGAATAAAATAATGTAGATCAATTATTTTTTCAACTCATGATATTGGGTATATTTTCATTAAAACTATTCAACTGATAACACGCATAACCATATAGTTCAATGCTATGCTGGGGCACTCACCGGGGCATTTTTCTCTGCACACAATGATTTGCATATATGTTGCATAAACAGGAAATCCCATGCATTCTTAAATATCATGTAGTTGGCATTTTGATAGTATGTACCTGCAAAAAAAATTGTTTACTTCTCAGCTATTTTAGGCAATTCTGATTCATTTAAAAAAAAAAAGTCTGGAAGTTATGAATGAAAATCAAGATGTACATTGACCTTCATTCCAGCTAACACTGCAGAGTGCCAACACCTTAATTCTAAGACTTATTTTAAACAAAAAAATGTCTTTTTATTGACCTGTGTTATTTGGGAAATACAAATATTATATTACATGAGTTATTTGAATGATGAGAAGAAACTTTCATTACACTTTGTAATTTACAGAGAATTTCTTTATAAAGTTCTATTCTCATTTTTCATCTTATTGTGTGAAAGTGTTCTGATTTGAGTAAAAATGAAATGGGACTTCAAACAGAATTCCTAATTATGACCATTTACTACAAAATTGTACTCAAAATCTATTGTTCATAATAATAATGAAGCCAAATTTTAATCTGCTATAAATTGTCTCATTTACTTTTGACTGGTAATGTTGTCAGTGTTAAGCATGGACAAATTGCATAATTTTTCAATCAACATTTTACAAGTTTCCACACATCTCCACATTACAACTAAATAAGATTAGTTTCAGGGTATATGTCTATCTTTGATATAATGTGTCACACTTGTGGCCAGTCAAGAAATTCTAAATAATGTTTCAATAAATATTGTAGCATTTGGCAACGTTTCTGCCCACAATATCTGACCACAGACAGCGAAAAGTAATGATCATTACAAAAGCTGATAAACATATTTCCTTTTGTATCTGGCCAGTAAGTCTATAGTTAGGTAGGAATATTTTATCTTCAATCTGCAAGAAAAATCTAATGAAACATAAATAATGCCTGACATATTTTATCACTGCGGCATCAAAGTGGTTTTAAGGGCATGTATTGGCTGGTTCTCAATCCAGAGAGCAAATGTCATGGAGGTAAATTGCCAGTTCCTCCACTGCCAACTCGTCCACTCACCACATGGTCTACATTCATTTAGTATACTGCCATTGCGTCCATCAACATTTCGGCTAACAACCATTTGGTCCAATCATCACTTTGTCTGATCACCAGTTTGTCTATTAACATTTCGTCAAATAACCAGTTGCTCCAATACCCATTTTCTTTTCATTCATTTTGTACAATTCACACTTTAGTTAAATTAGACCACACGGTGTATAGACTAAATGGCTATTGGACCAACTGGTTAATAGACGGAATGGCATTAGACTGAATGAAAGTAGACCATGTGATGAGTGGACAAACTGATGGTAGACCAAATGATAGTAGACGAGTTGGCAATTGGACGAATTGACATTAGACGAATTGGAAATAAACCGTCAGGGAACCTTTAAAACAGTGAAAAAATAAAACACATTAAGTGACAAAGAATGAACTTAGAACCTTCATGGGGATGGGGCCCCAACGATGTCCACGTGAATATCATGTCCATCTCATCCGCTCATTAACCTTCTCTCATCTAGAGATTATATTAATAAATATATCTTATCTGTTCATTCCACTGACGATATCAATCATAATCAAACGTTACTCGATTCAAGCTGATTGACAAGGAACAATTGTCTTTCTTTATTCAGCTGTCTTGTGATATATTAACATTACTATCCACTGTAATTAATTCTGTCTTTCTAAGTACGATCATCAAGCCACAAAATATTTTTTTCACATTGCTGCATTTCTCCCCGTTTCTCTCCTGGTTTCTTAGTTTACTTAGCTTATTTTATTCATTTTGTGTTCTACATCATATTTTCATACTCATTTCGATTTTAATTGTTTCTCCTCGTCTTTTTTTTTTCTTTATTCCAACAATTTCACAATCTTGTTTTATTGTTCGTTCTTATTTTCCATCTTTCTCCTGCATTTTGTTAATTCTTTATTCTTCTTCTATTTTTTCTTCTACTTCTTCTTTGTCTATTCTACTTCTCATTTCTTTTTCTTATACTTCTACCTTTATTTCTTTTTTTCTTCTTTTTCTCCTTTACTTTGACTTCTTTTTCTTTTCACCTCTTCTTTCTTTCTCTTTTTTCTTCTACTTTTACTTCTACCTCTCCCTCTACTTCTCTGTCTACTCTGCATTAGCATGAAATCCGATTTGGCTCTCTTATTTCTCATATCACACAAGTTGTTTCGTCGATATAATGCTTTTGATGATTCACTCTTTTGTGTAATATCTTGTTATATAGTATTAAACAAAATCACTGTCTCTTTAAACCGATATTTAGGTGGCCTGCTGGGGGAAGTAATCTACCAGGGGGTTGGGAGGGGGTAAATGAATGGTCCTCTCCTCATAGGACATCCATGTGCTTTAAACTAATGTTTTGTAAATCTAATGAGTGTCAATTTCTCAAAGTTTAGATTCATTGTCAGATAGTATAAAATAGTAAAAATAGTATATTATATAGCACTTGTGCAATGCAAAATAAAGTAAACTCAACAGTTATATTCGCATTTCATTGAGAATCAACGAATAAAGAGAAAGGCTGTAACACTTAAGAGAATTTAAAAGATAATATTTTAAAGTGTATCCAATTTACCTTTACCAAAAATTTAGAAAGGCTTTTAGGTCCAACATCGAGTGTTCTTTTTGTCCTTTGATTGCAGTGGCCAACCCGGGATTCGAAATATATATAGAGGGGCGCAGATAGCAAATTCAAAAATAGAGGGGGTGATGATTATGACTTTCTTAGATTTTTCTATATTAATATGTATGTTGAATTGATGATCATATTATAGAGGGTGTGTGTTTTCCTTGTGCCCCGCCTGGATCACCTAATGAACAATCTCTTTCTTGTCTGTCTGCATGGAAACGATTTTCTAAGAGGAGATGCTAGTTTGTTGAATAAAACTTGACGAGCACACAGTTATGGGTTCATAAGTTTCCACTCTTAATGTTTATCTCGGTACAACCTCTACATTATTGCATACCATGCAAACACACTTTCAACACCCTGCTTCCACAGGGCAATGTCACTAAAGAACATCCACATCTAGACTTGTTTTCGGCACTCATATTGTAAATAATGGACCAACCACTGTGCGTGTTACATTTCTGTGTTACTACGCTCATCTCTCCAATATCATAAAGAATTGAAACCTTTTATCATTCTGATTGTTTCATAAGCGTGATGTCTTGATGTCGTTCACATGATAAGGGATGATCGACAATTCACAATTTCACATGCTTACACCTCATTATAATTTCTCATTTCTTTCGCATCTTCTCGATCAAGAAACCTACATTCACTATTTGTTTTTCAATGTTCTATAAATAGAATTGCGGGGATGAACCTGAAGAGGTCCAAGTTTGGGAAGTTAACGGGGGAAGGATGGGGACATGTCAGTGAAAGAGAAGGAGAGAGAGAGAGAGCTTAAAGGAAGAAACGAAGAGAGGGGAAAATGGAAGATAAAGAGAAGAGATGGATGTCACTTTCCCCCAACAACGACGAATCCAAAATCAATGGCATGTTGAGAAGCAGTAATACTCGTGAGTGCTCATTTCCCCCAAGGATCAAGGTCAACCCGTTCTGATTTCAAGGGGAGAAACGTTGGTCTCCATCCTTGATTAGAAAAAAAAATCTTTAACAAAACAACAGAAAATTAAGGCCTCTCAAGACGACAAACGTTCTATGCGGGCGCGCGATCAGAAGTAAATAGTTATTTTGACCACGAACTTGGGAAATCGATGTAAGGCCATTCTGGAACAAAGAAGTGGACAAGAATAAGAATGAGCACATTAAAAGATCTAGTCATGTAGTAACGATCAAAGTCATTTTTTTATACTTATTTACAGTTTTTACACCAATATCCCGATTCGTTTTGTTAATTACTGTAATGACTGCAGTTTATTGCCGTACCCCTCCTTCCAACAGATTCTTTCCCCTTTCATCGCCAATGCCAGTTGTACTGTTTTCTTCTCATCTAATAATTCATCCCTACATTACTTTGGCCTCTTCCTCTGTTTTTTCATAATTGGCACCTTCCCTCCATCTTCATGACACTGATATCCGGTGACCCCCCTATGCACAACCCCATAGCTAGTTAATCCTTCTTCTTCGAATCTCCTGCCATTGAAGTTCCTCCACTCCTCTTGCATCCTCCAAGGGTGTGCGAAGGATGTACAATATTCCACTCCAAGGCCAGAGGGTCGCAGATCACCCCCTGTGGTCGGAATTGATTTTTGTCCTTTCTTGAGAAGAATAAACTTGGGGGTAAGATGATGGACGCCGTTTTTATCCGCGTGGTTCAAGGCTGTATCTCGATATGTATGCCTCCGAGAAATAGCAATACCAATATCAAGGTCGCCAAATTGACGTCAAGGGGTGCATATGAGTTGGAGTGGTGACCCAACGATTCTTTTAAGCATAAGTTTGACCCTCTTGGAAACTGTCATTATCCATGGCAATTGAATTAAGTCACCATTTTCGACTCCAAGCTCGTAAAATCCCGTAAAAGATTATAAGGATTTAGCATAATTTGAAAATAGCGAGGACCTGTTTTGTGTGTGTCAAAATAGCGAGGATCTTTTCTGTTGTTGCCTGTCAGAGAATTTTATAATGGGTCAAGCAGTTAGTACCGATCATCGAAATCACCCATTTTTAACACCAACGTTGTACTGTTGCAAGTCTTATTTCCTTACCTATATACAAGGGAAGTCTACCCTAACAAAAGTAGATTTGAAATGGGGGGGGGGTGGAACAGGCATAATGCTCAAAATATCATCGAAGTCGGATTTAGATAAGAAAATTAAGATATTGTAAAGTTTCTCTTATTTTTCACAAAACATTTATAAGCCTAATACAACGGTATGCAAAAGATAGAACCATTGATGTGACTCATTTTTTCATTTGAATTTTTATTATGACATATGAAATATTTCGATTTATGCAGATTTGACAATAAGGAGGCATCTTCATGGTGATGAAAGGTTGCCTATATGGTAATACTATTCAAGAGGGATTCAAAACACACTTATATAACCATAGACCTTAACTTGTCTTATGCCATCAACAGCGCTTTGTATAATTGAATAAAAAAAACGCTATATAAATCCAATTATTATTATTATGTATTTATTTATAGTAGGAACATACACAAGAATATCAAATGGATGACATCGGTATACCCACATTTGCATACCGACCAGGATGTGCATATAACTGTTTCAAAGCGATACTTTTAAAGTTCATAATTTTTGTAATTGACATCCGTAAGTGATGAAATTTTATGCGTTATGCTATGTATTTTTTCTATTCTCATTCAAATCAACGTTTTTCTGAGGTTGACTTGCATGTCCTTTAAAGGGTTTGTCACATTGGGTATTTTAACCAGCTTATGCTGACGTACTGTCAATATGGTCATCCGCCCCCTTGCTGAAGAACTGCATTTTTAACAAGTACAACACCAAATCAATTTTTTTTAATAAAATATCATCATGATGTTGATTGAAAGGCAATTGATATCAGAACAGTAAACGGCTTGCCAGCCTGCGTACGTTTGCACATGGACCTACTAGCAAATGGTACCGACTCTGTCAAGCCCTTTAAGGAGGGAGATCCGCCGCTTTGCTAGTAGGTCCATGGTTTGCACATTCCCAATAAAACATTCAGGTGATAGGCCCGAACACGACTAACAATGTACATTGAAATAATAAATTATTACCAATTTCAATATTTTTGGAGAGAATGTTTAAATATCTCATTGGTCATTTCAATTCTCTTTCATCCCCACGATATCCCCAAAGAGAAAATTATGTAAATGAAGCCTGTGGGGACAATAACCTAATGAATCAACGGCCCCTGCACACTATAAGAAAGTAAAGACAGAAAATTGAAGGAAAGTGATAGAATATGAACTGTTCTCCCAAAGGCAATAAACCTAATTTCAGATGCTGGACTTCATGACCACCTCTCACAGCCCCTATGTAGCCTCGTGATTAAGCGAAAGCACATCATACTAACGCCGACAGCCCCTCGGCACAGCCCCCTTCTCATTACCGTCACGAAAGGCCACAGCGCCACTGGATATCTTTACATTATCAAACTTTAGTAGGACCGAACATTATCGTCATCCAGCGCCGAGGTGAGGTGTAAGTTTGTCCTGAAGATTCGCGGGTTACCGGTTATTGACCCGATGTTCGGCAAAATTCGTTTCTGCATCGTGGAGATGCGATTATTACGTCACGAATGACCTACATTTTTATCTGGTCACAAAACCATCGCATGATTATTGCTTTCGAGTGTGGGAGGACTGGGGTGGCATATGATGCATTGACTACGTTATTAATATCTACTGTTTCAAGAACTATGATGGAAGCGAAACTTTGATTCCGGAGAGGGTTTTAAGGCCTGTGATTATTCGATCAAAATATTTTTCAAGATTTATAAACGCCCCAGTGCACACAGCTAATGTTAAGTTCATAGGCCTATTGGTTTTTCTTAAATATTAATTTCTACCCTAAGTCAAGCTTTGTTTCTGTTTGATGGATGTGTTAATGTGAACACACGAATTCCGAAGAGATTTCAACTCGTATGCTTCTGCAGTTGCACGGGAATCAACCTTTTAAAGCGCGGTAAGAGAGCGGTATACCTTGCATAACTTCGGATATTTCAACATTAACTCCCATCTTAATACACAACAGACGTTCAAATTCAATGGAATAACCTATAGAAAGTTTCTAACATGACTGCACTATATAAATCAATTGTTGTCAGTGGGGACATGCTCGTGGCCAAAGGTGGCGCCACGCTGGTCTTCACGTTATATCACGTGATCAGAGAGCAGCATGTTGGAATGTAATACAGCCCCTCGTTTCTTTGCAATATCCAACGCTCTCTGTGACACATTGAGAAGTATCATTTCAGATCTAATGTTTCTGTCTGACGAAGAAGATATCATTATTAACATTATTCCCTCGGGCACATGTTATGCATAAAATGTTAATAAGCCACAAAGAATGAAGGCGAACGTTACACGAATATCAGATCTTTATCAGCATTAGATATAAAACAACCGTCCTCCATTTGACCTGTTCTCTTTCTCAACTTTTTCAAAGTATCCCTGACTGTTAAGTTGATAATAGAAATAATAACAACCAAGCAAAAATAAAATCTACAATTGTGGTGGAAAACTTCAGTAATATCTTAAATGAAGAGCGCACCCCTTTAAAGCTATTCTATGCATCCGCGATGATATATAGGTTGTACCATTTATTCATCTTCATGTGCCTTAGTGAAAAAAGTGATCTCGCAATGACTTTTTTTCTTATTCCTCGTCTGTATTTTTTCTATTAGTACTTTCGGTATTTCGAAAGAGATAAGTAAGAAAGTATAAACATCAAGATTATCGAAATGTCAACAAGGTATTTGGAAGATGGATCATAGGTGGCTCAAGGAGGGAGTTGTCAAGTTCATGGAAGACGTAATTAGTTGAAAATTCAGAATAAAAAAAAGAGCATCCGCATACCTTTAAAAGAGTATAGAAGAAGATATATACACCTCGGATGATAATAGTAAAATCGTTATGACAACTGTGGTTGTACAGGTTATTATTTTATTTCGTTGCATATAATTATTATGAATGAACTCGTGGGTCAAGAATTGTATTTTTATGGCGAGTTTCAAAGATACATGAACCCGGTGAATGACGGGAGTCTGGTATAAGTGGATATGTCGTTCTAATAGACCAATTATTCTGGTAACAGTAGTATCTGAGCTTTGGATATAGTGTATATGTGTTGTTTGATTTTGTCATCAACCAAACTTATTCGAAAAAAAATATCTTGAATTAGAACTTAAAAGTCCTTTTAAAAATCCCTGATACATAATACTCTCTTCATTCTACTTCTGCTCATCCTTACAAAATGTCATTCCCAATCCCCCCCCCCAAAAAAAAGGTGTTTTTTTAATCTCTACCCCATGTCTTTGAAACATACCTCCTCCAATGATACGCAATACTACCTCACTTCTCCTTTAAAAAACATGTTTACATCTGAACTAGCTGTTCCGATCTGGTATGATGTTATGGTGATGATGATAATAGGCCATTTTAGCAAACACTTCGCAGACACTTCCTATAACGCAGATTCTTTGTCAAAAGCCCTTCATAACAAAGCAGCCTTTGTCGAAAATATGTGAATCAAAACAACAGTGTCGTCTTTTGCAATATTTCGACCGGTCCGAATCTTAAGACGATATGCTGTCCAGTCCACTAACTTTCGACAATGACCTCTAATCTGTACTTTGTGATTTGACGGGCATTTTTAGTAGAATTCATAATGTTGCAGAAAGCGTGTTCGGTGTGGATGTTAAAATACGCTTATGATGATTATAATGCTCATGCTGATGTTGATGATGGCGATGATAATGGTGATGATAATGATGAGGATAATGATGAGGAGAATGATGGTGCTGCTGCTGCCGATTATGAGGAGGACGCTTATGATGAAGATGTCAACGACGATGATGATAATGATGATAATTATGTTGATTAAATTAGAGATTTCGACGGGAACGAAAATTATATGGATGATAATAGTACTATTCATCTTATGGATTGGGTCAAGCAAGTCTCGGACTAGGAATATTTTTTAACATTTCAAATATTAATTCAAATAACAAGTCTACTTTAATGTAAATAAATGGCGCCAAAGAAAGTAAAATAAATATGAAATTGTTGTACATTTCATGGTTCTGCATGCAGACGATCGTTAATACTTAATCATCCTTGGCGTCGATCGATACTAAAAATATAAGTATGGCGGTGTTGACAAACAGAAAAGCACGTTTTCAGTACGCTTTAAACTTTACTCTAATAGACACGTCATGGAGTTACAGGGCATTATGTTTTGGGGGGAGAACCGACCCCATCCCATAATACAAAGCGGGTGTGTTTCGTCCCATGTTATAAAAATATCACGATACAATTGTTAATGTACGATACTTATTCATATTTCTTTAACTGCAGCTTGTCCGTCACCTCTGTGTTTTTATACATCAAACATGGAAGAAGTCGTATCGATATAGTTCCCCTCCTTCAACATGCTCAAGCAGGGAACTTTATTGGTTATTTGTCGGGTATATGATAGTGGGTTATGGTGTTAATGGCGAAATTACAGAGTTGTTGTACATTTACAAGGACAAAGTACTGTGTAAACCATGGCACTTCTGCATGCGGCAGTAAAAGTACACTGCGAAAAATGAATAATAAAAATGGAAAATAAAGGGAGGGAAAATCCATTAAAGGTGGCATAAAGGGATGTTAAATGAGAACAATTTTTTTAATATCAAAATTACCTTTTGTTCGTTTTAACTGTAGGCCTAGAGACCTTTTGTTTCATCATTTATAGGCCTACTGCATGATAGATAGACCATTATTACCGTCTCTTTTCAGTGTTATTTTTTTTATTTTCCTCATTATTTGCCCCTTATTCGTTTTTTCTTGATATTCATTACTTTCGAAATTATAGGGGCCCCTAATCCTTTGTTGGGCCGCCCCTTGAGAAACATCTGGCGGATGTGATCTAAATTAAAAAAAAACGTTTAAAAAAGATAGAAAGCATTTTTTGAATTAAATCTAACACAGTGCATTAAGCGTTTAAAGCGCCTTAATACTCTAAGATAACTAATGCAACGAGAAAATTTTGATTATTATGATGCTATTTCAATATGATTCAAGTACATTTGCTTAATAAAGATACCTTGTAACCAAATAACAGACGTTATTTATTTATTTATTTATTTGTTTATTTATATATATATTTATTTATTTATTTATTTATTCATTTATTTATCTATTTATTTGTTTATGTTTTCTTCTTTTCCATTCAACACGACACTGCCCTGCACCTGTAATGGCAATTTTAGAAAGCTAATATTTTTTTCGTATTAAAAAATCCAATTTGGAATATGGAACGCAAAAATAATATTTTTTTTGATAATTTTTTTTGGCTAAATATCAGTAGAGAAGGGTCTTACACTAATATGATCAGGGTCCCGTAACACAAAGGTTAGCGATTGATCATACTCTTGATTTCCACGACTGATCGTATATTGTAGTCAATGCAATCAATCGTAGAACAATATTGTACGATCATTGCTAAGCTTTCTGTTAGGGGCCCCTATAGTCAACCCAAAAAGTCGTAAATTTATGAAGCACACTTACGTGTCAAGAAAGCCAATATGTAAAGTATTTTGTTCGATGTAGTTATAAAAGGAAGGCATTATCCCACCCACAAGCACAGAATGACTGTAAAGCGGGATCTGTAAATCCAATGACCGGAGTAATAATAAAAATAATATAGATATATTTACCCGGGGAAGCCACATTCATTTCTGAAAACTGTTCTCCCAGCAGGCCCTGCTATTATTATTACCCCGGCTTTAGCTGGGCTGCCAAGGCGCTCAAAGCATTCCCATTCACCTCAACTGGGTTGAGTGCAGCACAGTGTGGATAAATTTCTTTCTGAAGGAAATTACGCCATGGCTGGGATTCAAACCCCATACCCCCTGTTTAAAAGTCAGAAGACTTATCCACTGGACCACAACGCTCCACAGAGAGGTCGCGTATGGTCGTAGTGTTGGAGTTGTCTGTCGTAGTATTTTTATGTCATGCGTTCGGTTATGTAATCAGGAAAATGTAAGATCTTTTGCGGGGTATAGTCCTACTACGGCGGTGCCACCAGGTCTACAATGGACCGACTCCTTTAAATACCCCTTTAGGCTTTACACTAATTCTATTGATTGTATTGTCAGTAGGGCCTGGTTAAAAATTAAATGATTTGAGAAAAGAACAATAATTTACTTACGATATTTTTTCTGTAAGACAACTTTATCAATGTTCCATTGTTTTTCTGACAAGTAAAAAACTATCAAGATGAAATTTAATACATATCATATCCCATGGGTGGAAATCCCAGGGGGACATCAAGGGGACGCGTCCCCCTACCCAAAATAGTAGTGGGACACAATATAAATGCCCCGTACTATTTTCGGTCTTTTATGATGGAAAAAAAAAAGAAATCGAAATTAAACATGTATTTTGGCATTTTGGACGAGTTGACCTTACTTTTCGGGTGATAACCTTTTTTTTTGCTTGTCAAATTTATTTTAATCGAAATGAGCTAAAATTTTGGGTGATATCTTTTATTTTTTTTTATTTTTTTTTTTTGCTTGTCAAATTTATTTTAATCGAAATGACCTAAAATTTTGGATGATATCTTTTATTTTTTATCTTTATTTTTTTTCTTGTCAAAGTGTCCAGCCCATGGTCCCCCTACCTTTCGGGAGAGATTTCCGCCCTTATATCATAAGGGGTCCTCCATACACACACACTCTTACTATCTGATTGATCAGATGGTTTTCGACCGATATACATCAATTCATCATCTTTGTGGGGACATGATGACCTGAAAACTATTCATTTTTCTAGACATGGAGCACCAATTGCTGTAGAAATTAAAAGGTGTTGTAGTAATGAAAGCATAGTGACAAAAATGTCTCACAAATTTATACAAAATGTAGTTTCAGATGATCGATGTCATTGTCAAGTTTGTCTCGGCCATCGTCATATGAAATTTGACATTAAGAATAGTATAATGCAGGGAAACTGATTGGTCTTGATGACCCATAATATGTGTAATAACCAAAAGAAAGAAACAATAAGTAGAATATTACTACATGCATGAAATAACCGTTGTTTAATAACGTGTCAACCCACGAATGTCATTTACGGAAACAGTGCATGGTTCGTCCCAAATGAGTTTCCATTGCATGCTGTGGTGGGTGGGGCGCCCCCTTTGACAAGTAAGTGGATTTTTACGAGCGAAGAGTTTGACACTTTGGTGGCGATGATTTTATTTTATATATAAAAAATCATATCAACCTCAAACAACACTGTTGATTATTTCATAAAGGATCGTTCTTTATCAATCATTCCTTCTTTTTTGTGTTTGTTTTTGTTCCTTATCACCCATTTTGCCCTACATTTGGACACTTCCCTTAAATACCCTGAATCAAGGCGCGCCGCCTGTTAGTTTTTGGGCGTTTTCAACTTTTCGTCTGCGTTTGATGATTTTTCACTCGTTTATTGTTTTAGGTATAATTTTCTTTTTACTTTTCAGAAAATATTTGAATTGTAGGAGTGGTCCTTTCACAATTTTAGAGGGACCCGTGGATGATTGAAGGAGTCCTTGGTATAGCGTTATTGGTATCGAGGAGCTTTTAATCAGCGGGAAAAAGGGAGATGGAGTGGGGCTATCTCTTTCTGCTCAAGAGGATATCATGGAGCTTAAAATGTCCCGTTTTCAAGTCAATATGCACAAATGAAAACAATTCACAATTCTGCTTGAGTTTAGTTTCTTTATTTATATTTAGATATATATACGCACCTTGTTCCTGATTACAACTAGAATGCTAAACATGAAACAAGAAAATCAACTCGCGCTACGCGCTCGCGTTATCAAAAAGATACGTTCCCCTTTTGGATTTCCCAAAGAAACCTTCAGAACAGTATATCCAATATTTAATTTCGCGCTTTGTATAATTTTTACATATTTCACAAAATGACTAACTTGACTGAACCAGAAAAAGTTGAAACTTTGGTAATTCCACCTGTTCAGGGAAGAATAAAACTTTGTTTCAAACGATACTGAGAAGAACATAATATTCAGTATGATTTTCACGTAATAAACTATAGAAAAAAAAAAACGAAGAAGAAGAAAGAAATAGTGAGTAGGTGACGTCATTAATCCCCTCATTTGCATTCCGACTATGATAACTGTTTTTGTGAAGTGAAGTGAAACTTAAAATTGTCATAACTTTATTATTTCACAACCGATTTTGATGGAATTTTCAGCGTGTTGCTTGTTGTATTTTTTTATTTTTTTTCAAATCAATTCTTATTTGGGGGGTGAACTTGTCTCTGTTTCTGTTTGTGGTAACTCCCGTAGGAACTCGGCAGGACAGCATTTTTTGCTTGTAAACGCCAAGCTGGGATGTAACCAATTACCTTGGAAACATTTTACGTCTAGGTTAATCAGTCATAGTGGCTGACGTAATAGACGACAGATATCACTCTCGGGCCTTTTTATCAAAGTGGAGACAACGGCAGAATTGGGATTCGAACTCACAACCTTGCGATTATGAGTCCAATGCTCTAACCACTGGACCACACGACCCGTCTTAACAGCTTAAAGAATATCAGAATAAAATCAACTCGGTTTAATGAAATGCATAATTATCTTCTTATCTTCTTTGGAAAAAATTTGATTGAACTGTAAAGTTTTCAAGTCGTAAAATGAAAAAGAAAGAAAGAAAGGAGCTCGCACCCCGCCCAACAATTCAGTTCGATACCTATCCTCTTCATGATTACAAAAGGTGCTTAGAAAGAACCATGTAAGTTGCGCGTAAGTTTTGGGTAATTTTTTTTATGGGCAGTCGTATATAGGGCCAAAATTAAACGACCGGGTTGGTGGATTGTAAGTTAGCTAAAAGCCGGTCAATTTTTTTCAAAGTCTTTCAAAGGACAAAGCTACCAACAAATTACACAAGTAGATTATCAAATTGTGCCGTAACAATACCGCAAATAAAGCATGTTAATCCCAACTTTTACAAGCCCGTTGCACTGGGCATGACTTTATGAAGACAGCTAGTATTCGGATACTCGACCATAAATGCACATACCAGTGGCGTCACGACGGATGGCGAATACCTCCACCTGTGCTTTTTCCCTATGAAAAAACAAACAAAGGAGAAAGTGATGAGAAAGAAAAGGAGAAGAAAAGAAAGAATAAAGACAAAGCCTTATCAAGAAGTCATTTATGGATCGTGTAACTCTATATAACCCCTATATTGAAACGAAATGGCCTACTCTTTTGGTCGTGTTCCCCCCCCCCATTGAAAAATCCTGACGCCGCCCTTTTGCATACATACACACGTACAATTTCAAAATTAGAATATAAGATAAAACCAAGAAGTTCGAAAAATATGACGTTTTTGGAAGGGGGTAGAAATTTCTTCGAAAAAAAAATCATTGTGATGTCCTCTTGAATTCATACTTATAATTCATAAATATAAACGAACTCTTGAATGCAGTATCTGATGTTAATGAGATCTTAATTCGATTCAAATAGTATGTTTCAATATCACATATTCGTATCTATCATGGATCGCTATCACATGTTTACTTTCTTGGAAGCTTGGTTCTTTGAAAGAAACCATACAAAACATTGGCCGGCTGACGAGATTAAACTCCAATTACCCAGCCGTTTAATTTTAGATCCAAAAAATGTCCGAAAGTTACGCGCAACTTACACGGCCAATACTGTATATATTAAAATGTCCCATTTTCAGATCCAAATATAAAAATCTTCACCTCGCGCTTCGCGCTCTTATTACTCGATTAATAAGATATTTATCCTCACACCAATCTACAAACAGTCGTTCTTAAACAGGTCCCTTTCAGGTCAGTATACTGAAATTTTGCATGTGTTTGCATCAATTTTTGGCTAGATACGCATTTTGCTCGTAGTTCCAGAAATTGCTCAGAATGTTCAAATTTCAGGTCTAAATAAATGAAATATCAAAAAATTTGAAGCTCGCGCTCGCATTAAAAGATATATATATTTCCGCCATATGATAAATATTGTTTGTAAGAATAGAGCTCAGATGTACTAACTACGATCTTTAGTTAGGACTACCCCCCCCCCAGAAAAAAAAGAACAACAAAAATCAGCCTTTATCGACCGATCGGAGAAAATGTGTATGACACTATTATTAAAACAAAAATGTTCCTGAACCATCCTGTTTTATTACTACGAGAGAGAATGACAAGTGAAAGAAATCGTAATGTGAGCATTATATTTTTTGTCATAATCACACACTTTTAAGATATAATTGACAATTTCACTCTAAAATTTCGTATATGTTTTCAGAAAACATCGATTTGAAAAGATTTTGGCTATTTATTAGGTAAGTACAATCGTCTTTTTACCATTTGTCAGTGTAATGAACCAAAAATGTTGAGGGGGCTAGATATTGCGTATTGCGTAAAAACGTATAAAAAGTTGCGAGTGAGTGAAGCGAAAGAGCAATAAAAAAGACATATCTATTACGCTAATCAAATTTTATGATAGATTTTTGACGTAATATCCAGAAAATTGTTTCATATTTCACCTTACTCTTTATTGCCCTTCCTCTTTTTTTCCTGGTCTTAAAATGTTTTGGACAAGAGCCCCCCCCCCCCATCTGTATACCACTGCCATTTGTCACCAAAATACATCTGGAAAAAAATATATTATACAGATTTGTCATCTTGCATGTGTGTGTTAACATTTATTTGTAATATTATTGAGCGAGCATATCGAGCTGATTCAGTGCTGATGTTTGTAGTAGTAGTAACATAGCATCAGACAAATGGAACATTATTTTATTCAAGACATAGACTCCTCAATAAAATGAATAATGTCATTTTTACAAAGCACATTTTCCAAAAGAAATTTCTCCGCCCACTGTAATAACTGAAAGTGTTAGATTTCTGATACCACTTTGCTCATCGAATCTTGAGAGGCGCATGGTATGCTGTGGGGAAACCATTGAACCTATACACACACTGACAACAATTATGATTTTTTTTCTATTTAAATTAATTTTGTATTTTCACGACCCATGTAGACCTATTGGAAACATGCTGATGTGAGATATTTTAATACAAGATGTTTTGATGTAAATCTATATTGTCTACAGTTTTGGATTCAACATGTTTGTTTAAATTTTGCATGCAAGGGCTGAATTCGTTAACCTTGTTGGTCTTGTTCCAATACAAATTCTATATAAACCACAACTTTACCACGGATGACAAAAATGTCGTTAGTTTGCAACCAGGATAGGACCAATCAATTTATCCACCCCTGCCCTTTCCGAAACTTAATTAAATAGAATTTGGAACAAAAATATGCTATCACAGTAAAAACTGTTTAAAATTTTACACGATGTCTACTATATGACGCTATTGAGAATTAAATATAAAAAATTAAACCTTGATGTTAAAGAGTTTAAACGCTTGTTTAATTGTTCATGTAGTAAACAGCATTGTAAACAAGTTTAAACATTGTTTTTACTGTGTGCAACAAGATAGATAGATAATAAACGAAAGCAATTTGTATACAGACAGAATACCCCCCCCCCAAAAAAAAAAACACACACACACAAATGGAATTCGGTAAAATAATATCATTTGAGAGGGAGGAGGATGAGTGAGAGGGAAAGACAGTGCGAACTTTAAGACAGAAATACATCCAAAAAGTCCAGTTGGTTTTCGCGCTTTATATTAATTATCTCTCAAAATTAAAACCATGCATATACAGGTTCCTTTTATTTTTAGATCAGACCAATCAACGATATGTAGATCGTCCGAGCAATCGGAACGATGAATCTCATTGCATTTCTTAATTTAAACCTGTTTTTTCTTCTCATTTACTTCTCGGAGATTCACAAGAAAACACATGATAATCCAATTAAGAAACCCGAGTATATAATTTTCATATAGACATGATAGAGAAGGCTGAGCGGGTCAAGGGTAAATTGATAACGAGGTGTTTTCGATGTAATGGGGGTGATTACGTAGACCCCTTATAATGTCAGCTAATTGCTTTCTGGTTATTCCCCAAGGTGATTTCAGACTCACAGTCCAGGTCAAAATGCAAGGGGGGGGGGTGTTTGAAAAAGATGGATATCCCTGAGGTTTGAATGCATGGGGGTAGGAGTGCGACAGTTTTGGCTCCCTCTCTGACGTTTGCAAGATTAACAAAAAAATTATAAAGGGTTGCTTGTATGAAGCATGCCCCCCCCCCGCAAAAAGAAGAGAGAGAGAGGAAAAAACGAAAGAGCGTGGCGAAAAGCATAACAACATCGAATTTTCAAAATGAACAAAGACAACGCACCCCCTATTAATAAAAAATATTTTTCTATTTTTCTTAAGAAAGTAAATTGAACACAAGAAATTGACAGGATTATTTCACCAGTCATAATAACTTGACAAATTGATTTTGTCTTGGCATATTCAAACGCGATTTTGATTAATATGGAGAGACGATTTCGCTGCTGTGAGAAAATAATGAAATAATGTAACATCGACCAAATGCATGACACTAGCAATTGGTTGTAGTGTTAAGGCTTTAGACACGGGTGCAAGTAGGAGCTTTTGTCATATAACTACACAAAATCAGACAATTATTTTTTTTTCAAATACCATTTTTTTCAAAAAGGTATGTATAAACATACTCATTGGCACATCATTCTTTAATCAGAAAATGGTAGCTTGAGCTGTTGAATTAAATAAGGTTGCACGCAGCAGTGAGGACGTGCATGGTGCTCTTATCCCATCCCACGGAAATATAAAAAATAAAACTTTTTTAAAGCATTTTTTTCATCAAAAATTCAAGTAGCAAGTATACCATGAGAGCGGCAGCGATTCAGCATTATTTTGTTACATGACAAAACAAATTCATTGTATTTGATTGGAGGCGCTATTATCAAATCATTAATGGATAAAACAGACTTTTGGGGTAAAATTCCAGTTTCCAAGTTTGAAAACGAAAGAAAGCCCCCAGGACCTATTTGGTAACTTCGTTCCCATTTTATTTCATTTCTTTCCTTTACCTGTCCTTCATACTGTATATTTATTTATTCATTTATCTATCTATCTATCTATTTGTGTTATATTTCTTTCTTTTCATTCTTTCTTTCTTTCTCTTCCTTTCCATTTTCTTTTTTTCTTCCCTTTTGTCTCGTATTTATTTATTTATCTTTTATCTATTTCTCACTTTATATAATCTTTTTATTTGAACACAATCCAAAAATATGTCCACTGCTATTTCAATGTAAAAAATATGTCCACTTGAAGGTCGACAATGGACTCATTAACTTTCAGTGTTAGTTTAAAACTGAGGGAGGGCGTAGGGCATTTGAAATGATTTCACAAAGTCTCTGGAAGGGGGGAGTGGCGTTTTTTGATTCATCCATTGTTTTGGGAAGAGGGAATGCAGGGGAGGGGGCAGGGCCCTGGAAAAGATTTTTGACTTGCTGATGTGCCAAAAAAGAAGGATTTTCACAACAAAATGGAAAAGAAATTGGTACAAAGGTATTTGAAAAGCAAAAAAAGGTTTCCACTACAAAATGCAGAACAATATGGTCCCGAAAATAATAAAAAGAAAGAAAAGTAAACAAAAAGGGGTTTTATTACCGAAGGTCATTTTGTTTGTTTTTTTCTTCATTTTTTTCCCACGTCTTCCAGGATACCTAGGGTTGCTGCCCATGGAGAATAACACACACAGCACCCCAATGGAAATTTCCTGGGATGCTTGAGCACCCTCAGCATCCCCGCTTTCCAGTGCCATGGGGGGGGGGGGTGATTAGCAGAGCAATATTGGTCTACGTCACCAGATTGATGACAGCTTGTTGGGCTATGATTAGTCCCCTAGGATACCACCACTGGCATGACTGGTGTCTCCTTGTCTATGATGTTCTGTGTTAACTAATTATTTCGTATTCACACTACACAACGCATATAGAGGTATACTGTAGGCGCTATAATACGCTCGGGGTATGCAGCAGAAAACAAATAAATGTAAAGTACAATTCTGCCTTTAATATTCATTCATTCATTTATCCATCCATCCATTCATCCATTATTGCCTTGGAATGAGTCTTGACCCAACATCTTCTCCCCCCCCCCCCGCTGGCCCCATTGATTCTTTAACCATGTATTCTCTAATATCAATCCCTTTATACAGCTGTCTATATATTATCAGTGTATATAAGGGCGTTTTCAAAATGGCATTGACCTAATCATTAATAATTCGCCTGGTACCAAGCATATGAAATACAATTCATAATTCATAATTATTATGCAAACAACAGTCTCATAATTTAAAATCATGGCGGGATCGTTTGTATTAATGCACTTCTCTATTAAAGTAAGGATGTGCAGAAAGGAATTTCCCCCTTCCACCCTTCCGTGTTGCCCGAAACAACCCTGAGCTTAGTCTGGTTGATAATTTAGATATTAAGATAGAAAATGATATTTTTCGATGACATATTGAAGTGATCTTCCATGATTCTAATACCTGTGTATATTGAATGGAAGTACATTTAGAGCCTCTTGACCTACATCAAGGCAAAATATAAAATATGATTTGAAGATGTGGTCATTGACACATTCGCGGGAAGGTAAATTAATTATTTTTTTTAATTTTGAAATTCGTTAACCCTCTCCGAAAAAGGGTACGAATTGGAACCCAGTTGTCCCATATTCGGAACCCTCGACAAAAGGGGTTCCCAATAAAAGTTCTATACGTGCTGAAGAATCTTAAATAGTTGTATACCCCCAAAGAAGGTTCCAAATTGGCTGTTTAAGGTAATTAAGAACCTTTCATGAACAATTTCAAATCTTCCAAATACGGGACAGGCATACAATCCTCTAGAACCCATTTTTATATAGTGCATAAGGCGAAAATAGAATTGATTTTTGTATTTTAAAGTATAGAATGAAGGGGCTTGCCCCCCCAAAAAAAAATGTATGACAGACAACCTCCTAAACTCAATTCATAAAATTACACATAAAAAAAATCATGGTCGTAATAATAAGTAGACACAGTTTGGAAAAAAAGTATCTGTATGTATTTGTTGGAGAAATTAAAGAACTATCAAACTTTCTTCGCAACCTCCATTATGTTGCTGTTCTATAACCATGAGGATAACCCCAGCTGGTAGGATACCAGCATTTAAGCGATTGTAAATGAATTCAGATCATTTCACATTCTGGAATGTTACGGAGTTAATTCATTGCCTCTCAATGTTTAGAACAATGATTGTGCTGGTGGTGAAGGAGATGATGAGGACAATGATGATAACGATGAGTTTTGGGATTTCACAGTTTATCAGTAGCAGTTTATATCAAGATTGATACACAATGGATGTTACTAATTATCACTTCTGGGGCACGTTGCAGAAAGAGTTGCAATCAATCGCAACTATAAAAATCATGCGAAACTTGATTTTCAACCAATAAACAGCGCACATTTGAGACTTGCGATTTATTTTTTGGCTTGCGTTTAAACGCAACTCTTTCTGCAACGGGCCCCTGATAATTATAGATCTTTGCTTAAATAGAAGAGAAGAGTTTAGTTGTGTCTTTAAAGTAAGAATTCGGACCCAGGGCATTCTAAACAATGCAGGCATGTGATTAAACTGATTATACCAAGATAAAGTCCATATATTAGGTAAAGTATATGGGAAAATATTATACGTGTGATATATCTGGAAAAACTAACAATTAGGCTAATGATGCACATAAGAAGATCAGCAAGGACAATAATAATAATAATAATGATGATGATAATAATATTAAGATAATAATAATAGTAATAACAATATATAATCAAAATGATGATAATGATAGTTAAGATAATAGCAATAATAATTATGCTTATGGTGATTTACTACTACTTCTACTACTACTACTACTACTACTACTACTACTACTACTACTACTACTACTACTACCACTACTACTACTACTTCTACTACTACTACTACTACTACTACTACTACTACTACTACTACTACTACTACTACTACTACTACTACTACTACTACTACTACTACTACTACTACTACTACTATCACTACTATTATTATTGTATTTAGTAGTAGTTACAGTAGTAGTAGCATCAGAAGCAGCAGCAACAGCAGCATTATCAGTTTTAGTATTAGTAGTAGTAGTAGTAGTAATAATAGAAGTAGTAGTATTAATATTAGTAGTAATAGTAGTAGTGGGATTAGTAAACCTCGGTATATATAGTAGTGGGAGTACGCTGATTGTGTACCTTGATCGCGTTATGCAACATAAACATACTGAATGGCGATTCATTGGATTGAGAAGAAAAATCTCATCTGGGGATATCATGAGCATATAACGGTCTTTTTATCTCAAGAGTCGGGACTGCGGTCAAACTAACGGTCCCAATCATCCCGTTATATGTAAATGAGAAGTCCATGTTCTCCGGCCAAGTCCAGCAGGGTTTCTCCGAGCTCCAGCCATTCATTCGTCCGGTCAGTGTCCCGACGTGAACTCCGTAAGGACACACAACATTCAAAACTACCGGATTACGGCAATCGATGTCAAATTACGTGACGTCACTGATATTGGACGAGTCCATTGAATTTTTAGGGAGATTTATAAAATACATGTGCTATAAAATGAAGTTTATCTTTGGTGGCATAGTGAAAATATGATAAAACGTGTGACGAAATACAACAAAATAGTAAAATTTCACTGTATAGATGACATGCATAACATTAATTACAGGTCAAACAAATTAAGATAAAATATCAAAATGGTCGTGATTTCTCAGGTTACCCAAGAGATAATGTATTCGTTGTAGTAGCGGACACGTTCACTATCGGGATCACCTATGCCTGCATGCTAGCATGATGGCTTGAACGCGAAATACAGCAAAAGTTCTTTACGTGCGGTTTATGTGTGATAAAATTCGTGTATGTTTATGGGGCAAGCCGTGTGGCCGTCCTACATAGTAGTTGTCCTTGGCGCATTTCTTTAGATAGATTTCTTTGTTTATTGAGCTACAGCCGACTGGAAGATACCTGAATGCATGGACATTCTTTTCTTCATTAAATCTGAGGACGTTTCTGTCGGAATCAGTTTATAATTTGCAACACAAAACGAAAGTAAACTGTTTGTGGAGTCCCTGTCGCAGGTCGGTAACTAGCGGTGTGCGTAGGGGGGTCACGGCCAGACCTCGCGACACATACCCGGTAGAAAATCCATCGCATCTGTGTTTCACCACGGATGACAACTGTGTGCCAACTCCTATAGTGCATAACTGACATTTCAACAAATTTTAAACCTTATTTTTCCCCGACCAAGCCTGCAATGGCGACGTCGCAGAATTTACACGAAGACTCGTACTCGTCCAGTGGAATTGGGTCAATGGGACCGAGCAGCGTTCAGCCGATTCATTCCCAACAAAGTGCCATGAATTTCGGGGGAATAAATAGCACAACACGAAGCCCAGGTGAGGCCAAGCCGTCCGGACTATCTGCTTCAGGAATGAAACCTAACAAGCAACGGTACAAAGGTATGTCAGATGTAAATATAGTGTGATAAATCACTGCCCATTGTGTCCACATAATATTTTGATTGACATGGTGTGAGTGGAATACCAGCTAAATCGGGCATTGAGAAGGTGAACTTATAAAAAAAAGAGTATGAAAACAAGGGTAATACTGTATCTGCAGCACTTTTTTATGATTACATAATACAATTATGACCCAGACATATATGTATGTAAAATAGAATCTTAGAAAACATTTCAGAGGTATGAAGGTAACCTTATATATATTTATGTATAAATGTATATATACTGATAAAATAATAAAACCTACACTGTAGTATATATATGAACATATTGTTCATTCAGCAAATATACATGTACAGTCATGATATGTATACATACGTACAGTCATGATGTGTTTACATATGTATTAAGCAACTTTCATGACTGATATTGCAGAGATGCTACCCTCCAGAAAATAATGTTGGTTAATACGCCAAAAACAAGTTTGGGGCAAATTCAACAGGAAGGATAGATACTTTTCTAAATATTTCACAATTCATGCACAATTTGAAAGAGAAAGCTGAGAGCCCCACCAATGGACCAGTTCATAGTTTTTCTTTCAAATTCTTTGTAAGTTTGCTACAAATAAATAAAATGTAGGGTCTATATGTTTGAAATATTGTACTTCATATAAACATAATAGTTTTGTGCATTCTTTTTTTCAATGTTTGGGGTTAATTTTACTTGAATTGACTTTGTTACTTTGACAAAACATTGGTACCTACCAGCAATGTCACTCAATTATAGAATTCATATAATTTGCCATGACATTATTTATTCAATTAAACATAATGTTTGATAATTTGAAAATCATATTTCTTTAAATTAAAAAGAAAAATGAAACAGGTGTCCAAAATAAATTCAATTTTTAAGCCTAGATTAATGGAAGGTCATTGGAGGCCCTGTAAACTCTCATTAATGCCCATCTCATTGGCCACAGAAACTTTTGATGCTCTATTCCTTTCCCAATTGGGGAGTAATATGAAAATGTACCCTATGGAAAAGTGGCCTTACCCTTGAAATATTCAAATCTTAAGACCTGTAATTGTTTTTGCATGAACTAACTATGTAAGTTAAAAAAGCAATGTATCTCTAATCATCATGAACCATACTGTAATGTAAGCAATATGGAATGTATTATTAATGATGAAAAGTGATGATAAATTAAATATCAAATACATTTGTACAGGAGTACAGTCTGATAACATTTCACTTTTCAATGTTCCAGACTTTGAAAATCCTGTATGTTTTCAACATTTGATTTAATAGTGTCAAAGTTAGTGAACTAAATAAATATGAACTCAATTTAAGATGTAGGCTATAATCTCATGGAGTAACTTTTGTGATGTGTTTTTGGAACTTGTTGCAAAATACTAGAGAAATGTTATTTGACCCATACATGTGCAAGTTATGTACATTAACTTACTTGTGATATTTCACCATATCACACATCACACTTTTCTTTTTTATACCTTGTTTGTCATGTTTTGAACCATTATCCATGGGAAGATTTACTTAAGTGCATTTTAGTCCATTTTCTCAATTCCTGAATATTTTAGGTATATTTAGGTGGTTGAATGAAATAGTACATGTACATGGAGGTATAATTTGAGCTTGAGGCTAGAATCCATTATTCATATGAAGTTTTGAAGAGTAAGTAAACATCTTAGTAATAAAGGGATATTTGTTTGTAATATCCGAAATTAGTCACCTAGGGATAATTTTAGGCATGGGATCAGAAGATTTGTGTTCATTTTCAGTAATTGCAATTGTTTGTCTATTCTTCTTATTTGACAACAAAATAATGGAGAGAGACAATATTCTGATAGAATATATACATGTATCATGCTATACTCAATGTGTTCTTTTTGTTGTTGTAAGCGCTGTGGGCCATTTTGGGAAAAGCGCAGTACATAAATAATAATGATAAATAATGATCATTTGATAGAGTATTATTTTTTAAGCACTACAAATCAAGATAGCATTTATCTTAGTGGTAGGAAATGGGGTCAAGGGTGGTATTACTGTAATCAATGCATGTACATTACATACTTTCTCATATTTCTTCGTAATTCATATCACCAATTATAATTGTAATAGAAGAAAGAAAAACAATTTTGATGAAAAGGTAAATTTTGTATCTGTTTGCTGTTCATACTGCAAATACTGTGGAGCTTAGTAGGCTTAGTAGGAATAAACATTAGTTAGATTTTAATTTCTCTTGTTATTATTTACATGGTATAGTGACAATTTTGACAATATTACATCAATTAACTTATTCTGAAATATTGCTTTATTTTGAAGGTGAAAATGAAAATTAGTCTCCCTGACTTGCAATTTTAATAAAGTTTCATCCATATCCATGTCATCACAAAGAAATAGATGTTCAATAACAACTCAGTTTATTATACTGCGGAGATATTGGATTCATTGAGTTAAATCTCTATTCCTGTAAAATTGTGCACTATCCCAAGGTTGATGCATTTCCTTTGTGATATATTCAGTATTTTGTTTCAACTTTTTTTTGTTATTTCCTAAAGTCCTTCTCACTCTGTATGTACAATAAACCTGTATCAAGGTTCAATATGTTTTTCTATGGAGAACTGTTATTACTCATATCATAGAGTTCCCTTCAGTGTGCAAGACATGTAGTATTGAAGCCCCTTTTCAGTAACAAAAGGCATCGCTAGTATGGGAATTTCTATGATCAGATTGATCAAGTTGTTAAAGTTGATCTAAAATTTTCATACAAATCCTAATTTCAGTTGAGATTAGATTTAAAAGAGAAAGAAGAAAGAGACAGATGTCAAGCACTGTATAGATGTACATTATTATTATAATTATGATTTATGATGTGTATAATTATTATTATTGTTGTTATTATTATTTTCATTATAAATATTATTATCATTGTTATTGTTATCATTATTATTATTATTGATTATTATCCTTTCTTTTGGTGGGATCTAAAAAAAAATTCCCTTGAAAATGTGATGATATAAATAATGTACTGCACTATTGGGATCATTACTGAATTAAAAAAAAATGATTAAAGCCAGTGAGTGATAATATATCTACCAGAACAAGAAGCTGATTTGAATAAAAGAGAGGGGAAAGAATCAAACAAGTTACATGTACATGCAGCAAAGCTTCATAAAATGATATTTATAATATTTTGATGTTTTTCTTCATTTCACAAAACAATCCATGCATTCCAGGCAGTATGGAAGTAAAAGAGCCGATGATGTCACACACTTGTACTAGCTCTTTTGTCTTATCAAATATTGATTATTTTTAATTTCCTCCCTAAGAGTCTCTATAATGTAAAAGCTCTTTCGAAACCTACAGAAATTGAGAAATAGATTAACTTTTTTGTATTGAAAATATTACGTAATATATAAAATATGATTCAATTTCCCATTTTTTTTGTAAAATACATTAAAAGAGGTGAGTGCATGATGATTCTCACATTTGCTATGTACATTGTTTACACTGTTGTTTTGTAAAATTAAGCAAAACTTAAAATATGATAATGTTCTTATAAAGTTAATCTGTTTTTAACCAAATTTACTGTGTTACGCATATATTTCTGTGTTACACATATATTTATTCAAGTCAAATTGTTGCTAGGGTGGACTTAGCCGGCATGGGCTAATGTGGGTCATACTGATCTCAATTCACCTAAAAACGCTTGTTAAAAATTGTTAGATTATGTTCACCTATGGCCACACAGGAAGTTGGTCTATAACTTTACCATTTTTATTTTTATTTACATTGAAAAAATGTTGCTGAATACAGAAAATAAGAAATCACAAAGAGTGAGAAATACACTACATTTCAATATCTAGCCATCTAGAACAATACAGACTGGGAAAATCATTAATATCAAGGTTTTTGTGTTGTGATGGTTGTTTGCGTAGAGTACTCTTTACAATGATTCATGCTCTATTTCACGAGTATGTGTGCCGAGGTATGATATTTTATTGTCCTTGCAAATGTTGATATCCTCCATTGTCCTCCCTGGACCATTAGTACAGTAGGGAGGACCCTCAGGAAATCTAGACCACTGTCATGACTGACTGTCGTTTTGTCTGTGTACTATGTCCTGCTTGACTGCATGCAGAATCTACGAGCTACATCACACAATAGAACGGAATTCAGATGCACAGGCATACCTCCACATTTCAATTTCATGTGTTGCTTAAAGGTTAGGCATCATTAGTTCATAGAAAAAATGAATGATTTCTTTTATAAAAATTGTCATTGGGGCTGACTTGTACATAGAAATATATTATTTTCATAACAAGACTCAAATTTGAACAGAAAAGGGCTAATCTGTAATCATTTTGAAAGTCTGTGATATCTATGGCATTAAGAAGTCTGTGTCCTCAGGCTTTTGCCATTATCCTTCCAAGGAACTAAAATTTCAAACTTAAAACTGAGCAAAATTAATGTGTTGTTTTGTAGCATAAATATACTAGATAGTACATGTACATTGCATGCTTTTCATTGATTTTTTGTTATTCAAAAACTTGAATAAGAATATTTGATATGGCATCCCTGAATTTCAGAAAAGGTATCTAAAAACCTATTTTATATACAGGTTAAATAATTTATTGATAATATTTCAGGCAAGCTTTAATTTGTCACAAAAACAACCAGTTTTTAATTGTAGGACCAAAAACTTTGACTGTCTGTACTTTTTGGCAATTGGGCAAATCCAAATTATTCAATAGTGGTATATGAGAGAACACATTTGTTTTTTTCAAACACTGTTGACATTTTCATTGAATCACTTTTTGTAATATTTCTGTCTTTTAGTTAGTACATATCCTTGTTGCAACTTTGAATGTGCAGGTGGATCCCTGACAATTCATGAAGGAAGATTTTATATGTTCTCTTACATCAAGAAGACAAGAATCATTTTCAAGAAATGGTTTTTCATTTTAAAATACGAGCGCAAACAGAGAATCATTGACTCAATAGGCTCATAATTATGATTTATCTGAATATCCATTTTTCCTTTCTGCTAATCATGGGCCTACCCAATTGTTTTCTCTTTCACCAGCGGACATCTATGGCTATAAATGAAAGCTTATCGACGAGGTACCTCCTGGATATTAGGAAAGGTTTCTCATGTATTCATTTGATTGATAAGCATTAACTATATTTGGATGTTCTTGACATGTGTTATGTAGTTAAATTGACTTGGGATATGTTCGTACATATATGATTTCATATATTGTTTGTTAGTCACATGTAGTTAAGCTGTAACTCATGAAGCCGGAAGTTGCCAGATCTAATTTACCCTTGAATGTGTCATCAATACATTAACACAGAATTTGGGTTATCCGTATTACTTTCAATCTCGTTCAAAATAGGTGCGATTAATGGATCTGTTGCCATGGTAATTTGTGAGTTTTGGATCTCATTAACCCACTTTTCTGATACAGTTTCAACATGAATATTCATGTTGTTTTAGCCGTGGCCTCCCTGCTTGATCATGTATTTTGCTTTCAAGGCGAATGCCAGAGTGAGACCTGATATGCGCAGTGTCAAATGTGGCAGCTGCTGCTATGAATGTTTAAGAATAAAATCCGCAAACTTGGTGCTCACACGTACACTGTACATATGCATGCCTCCTCGCTCGATGACAGGAATATTCTACGGACACACTTGCTCACTGGAGAGATGTGTCCAAGTAATTTGAGCAACTTGTGTAATTCAAGGGAATGGTTGAGGGGCTAAGGGTTGCAGTATGCGCACCTGAAAATAATTTTACATACATTGTATACGTTTCAGGGTCTTGGAATAGCAACATTCACCAATTACAAACCGAAACACGTAGAATAAAACACTGGTTTGATAAAAATGTTTTTGTGGGGAAAAATTTCAAATTCCATGAATGATGGTTCATTTAGAAACATGATTGTTTATTCCAACTCACCTCTTTACCTCTGGATACTTTCATGATTTTTTTTTCATTTATGAATTTATTATATTTTTTTATGAAAAATAAATGATGGTTATTGGTAGGGTCTGTTTCCATATTTATTTTTCTCATTTTTTCTATGTATATTTTCATGTATATTTATGTCGATTTTTTTGGGTGATGAACTTAAAAACTGTTCGATAGTTTACTAAATTATAAAAATTACATCTTTCTACTATTTAGGTAATTTCTTTCCTCCAAGAGCACAAGTGTAGGATTGTAGGCCACACTGTACACATTTGTCCTACATCTCGAGCCAGAACAGCTGTGTGTAAATCTATGATTACTTCAAGTCAATTGGAGATTGAATGCCTTATAATTTTGCTTGTCTGGTTTGGATTATTCAGATGTCTTGTCTTGACCTTGAGGATTTGAATGTCAGCAGCCAATGCAATAGAAATATGTGAAAATGAAAATTATACATGTACTTGAAATCATATACAAAGTCTACACTTTCCAGTTTCCATGGTATGAAATTTATTAATATTTTTTATTTATTTATTTATTTATTTATTTATTTATTTATTCATATTCATTCATTCATTCACTCATTCACTCATTCACTCACTCACTCACTCCCTCACTCACTCATTTATTTATTTATTCATTATGTATTTATTATTAATTAATTTATTTATTTATTGGTTTATTCATTTGCTTATTTAGTCATTCATTTACTTATATTTTTTTTTGGGGGGGTAGCAGAAGTTGACAAATGAAATTCAGAAAGTAAAGTTCAAGACTATAAACTAGTATGTCACTGTAAAATATAAATCAAACCCGTTGCAGTGTTAAGGCAGTTTTTGGAGTCTTCACTGCAAATCTATACTTCATATTTATCATTAATAATGTAGGTTGTAATATACAAGATGAAATAAGGTTATTTATGTTAAAAATTATCTTTATGCATAAATACATGTATTGCTTAGTCTTATTATGTGGACATGTCAGAGACGAAAGAAGAACTTGAATTTTAGAAAATCAAAGACCAGTGCCTTTTGTACACTTCACATATTTTTGTATAGCCAATAAACAGAAATATAAGCTAAATTAAATGAAGAAGATGGAGGCAACAAAGAGCTGCAAGTTGGCCTAATGACAGGTACATGTATACCAGATATAAATTATTCTCACTCATCTAGCCTCTATCTTTTCAGCTATTACTTGATTGAACAACCATCAATCCACACTATGTCAGGAGACTTGTTGCATGACCTGATCTTCTATTTCTTGCCTGTGATTTAAAATTTTCGATGCCAGTATGACATTACAATATCATGATAATTATACAATTATCAATGGATAACAATATATCGAAGTATTTATTATGAAATTCAATTGCTGTATTGATGGTATGATTGTTATGTATTTTAATTGTTTTAAAGCCATATTATTTTTTATAAAATGATATTGGGAGGACCAATCACTTTTAAATAGATAGATAGATAGGTAGGTACATTTGTAGACAGATAGATAGATAGGGATAAAGTTTCCTTCTGGATATTCCATAATGTTACATTTGATTATCTGTTTTGTTTGGAGAAATGTACTATGATGGAGTATAATAAATTAAGTGGATAATAGTCCTATTTAGTATATAATAGAATCAACTTAATTGCTGCTAATCTTGGCAAATGCATATTTTGTTTCTTTGGAATAGATTAATACGCGAAGGCTTTTCACATGCAGTTTATATATAGGCCTATGTGTTATGTATATAAATATAGGCCTACTACATACAGACAGTGGTTATTCCTTAATGGTATGTACACATACCTTTTATAGTTGATGTTTTGGTATCATTTTTTTCTACATAATGATAAGATGATGCCAACATTCTTTTATGAATTGCTGTATACCTTATAGTGTGTTAGTAAAGACCATTGTACTACATTTTGATTATATTTAGTTCTACTGCAATTGAGTCAGTATCACTACAGCAATGACCTTGCACTCAATTCAACTGCCACCAATCTCGACATCCATAGTTGTGGAGAAACAACATGAAACAGGGCAGCGCGCTCTCTTTCGATCGCTTGCGTGTACAGGAAAGGGCAAGTGCAAGTTGGCGGTATGCGTCTACAATTGACCAGTTTAAGCAAGGGCCAGTAAACAGCCATTGTCCCGACCTGTGAGAGCGTTGAGTGAGAGATGTGGGTCAAAGATCTCCCTCCACATGACCAACCAACTACCATCTCAATGGTCAAAGGAGACGCGGGAGGAGAGGATAGAACTAGAAGCACCCCTCTGTGTTCCTTCTGGTATATAAGCACAAAGCTCCTTCATTTCCGCTATTTATATATATATATATATATATATATACACACGCTCTATTTACAATGCCTGTTACCTGCGTAAGGAATACTCAGTGCTGAACCTTGACTTTTAAATGAGGGTAGAAGAAAGATCATAAAAAACCCCAATGGAATGAAATATAATTATAAACTTTATAAAAGCAATTGGATGTCTAGTTATAGACCTACATGTGATTTTAATGTTTTCCAGATTCTTCTACAAGTATATGTAGTGTGCCAAATATAATTTTAGTAATAAATACAGAGAATAAAAAAAAATCCGGAAACAAAAGTTTATAATACATGAAAAATGTTTTAAAAAACCCTCATGTTATATGGGAAACAGTTTACAGACCATTTTCTTTTCTGAGATATAAATTTGAGGCTGTTCTCACTACGTTCCTAAAACTAGTTTACTGGAAACTAGTTTAACGCGTAGTGAGAACGGTCAAAGCGGTGTTGGAAGCGAACTTCCAAACCAGTTTGGAAAACCACCTCGCGATGTAGTTTTCAAGATCGCTTTGCCTCGTTAAACTGGTTTTAGCGTAAGTGAGGACACAACCGTTCTTCGGGAAGCGATCTTCGCACATTTTGAGCGCGCTACTCCACACGACAGGTGTAGAATGCCTATGCTGCGGTTTCGAATTTCACGCGAGCATTTCCAAAGCAACAAGAGTGCTTTACGTGAAGTGATTTTGAAAACCACTTTCGTGTGATCAAGTGGGAACGCTAGCAAAGCGATCTTCCAAACTGGTTTCCTGAATCGGTTTCCAGTAAACTAGTTTTAGAAAGCGTAATGAGAACGGCCTCTCAGAGACATACTGTACTAGGTATACTTGTATTTTTAGGAGATGCTTTTCTTGTAGCTGTTTCTTCTTATTGTTGCTAAAGATAGCATGTACAAAGCAATCACCAAGTATTCATTAAAGAGGGACTAACAGGGATTTTTTTTACATTATGTCTTAGATATTTTGATAGGATTCTTTTTATGAAGGTATCTAATCTCCCTCTCTTCTTTAATATTGTGGATAAAATGACATAATAAACAAGCACCCAGTATTCAGTGAAGGGGAAAAATAAAATTCAGTACGCCTTTTGGTTGTCAATTACAGCAGACATTCACAACAATTATGAGGACAATTAACTCAAGAAGCTATGGGGGATATATGCCTGTCTGCTTGACACATAAAAACCGATGGCGACCTACATCGTAAGACATCCATTTTAGCGATTCATAGCTTGGAGGCTGCTGTTCTTCAGCCTCGGTAAATATTCTGTGTTGAAGAGCACTCTTCCCCCCTTGGCGTGATAACCCAACGTGGTTGATGAGTGGTGCTGAAGTCATATATGGTGGAGATGGAGGGAAGGGGAACATGGAGAGAACAAGAGAAAGATGAAAATGGAGAGAAAAAGAGGAAGAGAGGGAGAAAAGGTGACATAGAAGGAGCGAGGAAGTATGTACAGGTAGAAGATTAGGAGATGTAGGCCAAAAGAATTTAAAGTAGGCAAACAGAGAGTGGAAAGAAAATGAGAGTAAGAAAGGGATACAGTAATTTTGAAGCGCAAATTATGATTTTTTAAAGATATTTATAAGAACCCATTAAAAATTGGAAATGTCAAGGTTTTTTTATTCATTTTAATACAAAGCATGAAGAGAACACTGATTTAATACTTATTTGATAGTGACAAACATAAGAGGCACATAATATTACATTTATGTGCCTCATATGACAAGAAAAAAAAACCCTGGTAAAGTGAATATGTAGAAGTTTGCAATAGTGCAAATTGATGATTGATTGTGAATATGAAGGGGCACATGAAAAACTTGAAGAGAATAAGTACATGTAACATGCACTCTTTGAAAAAGTTCATAATAGCTCACTCTATTATGTTTGGCAGAGAAAGACCTACATAAACCAGTCTCAACAAACGTCGCTGAAAATTTGTCCAAATCAGGTTATTTCTACCAATTAACTGTACCGCGGATCTTATTGGCATGGGAACTGCATTGGCAAGGTCTTTGAATGCCCTGCCATGCTGGACAAGGCAGGCATGATTCATAACAATGCATCAATCTAACGAGATGATTCAAGTTTTGAAAACTTGATTATGTCATTTCTCTCACCTATTTCTGTTATCATCCGTTATATGCATCACATGCGTTCACAGTTTTTGGTGCAAAGTAACAATGTTTCCTTTGCATAATCAGATTATTTGTGGTGAGGATATGTGCGGAAATGGTTGCTTACTAGGTACATTCATACCCGCTCGATCACAAAAATACCTGACAATTACAAAATCTTGTTCAGAATAGTAAATAATCTATTTTCTGTATTCACTTCTGTGTGAGCCAGTTGTACGCATAGCTATGATCCCTCAAAGATATATGTTTCTATACAAAGAAAGCACAATCTTCTAGACCTGCAGAAACTTTTATGAACTGTTTTCATACTGTAAAATCCCTGTGATGATGGAAAACCCTGCATAGGTTCTTGTTATTTTGAAAAGTAACTACTATTACACCCATTCTTGTTCTGGGTAGAATACCAGGTGTTTTTGTGTTTGGGTTGGTTTGAAAGCGCATCATGTTTGGTAGAATCATGGACCCTAGGGTCCATGGTAGAATGAATGATGAAGCGGTGTTTAATTGGAAACTAGAAAAAAGAGGAAAAAATAGACCACTACTATATAAATTGTACATGAACTATTTGGTGAAGATATGTGAAATTTATTAAGTCTAGTAGGATGTTTACTTGTTGAACAGGCATTACACTATTTATTATTGTGTTTTTAGATTTCAAGCAAAAGTAACTTATTATAGGCACATTTTACTCCCCGTAGATATGTTCCTATCCATTTTACATGATTTTGATGACTCGAGAGCAATTAAATGGGGTGTGTGCTGGTATACAAAACAAGATTGCACATCATTCATGTTCATGTACTGATGAGCATGATTGACCTGTTATACATGTATATGAAGATTTGGATTTCATCAATGTCAAACAGAAAAAAGTTGTTTTTTTTTGCTCTTTACTGCTCTCTCTCTCTTCCTGAATATGTCTTTTCACCATTTTCCTCTAACCATCTTTCTCCCCTCTGTCTCGTCATCTCCCTTTCCTATTTTCTTACATCCCTATGTAAGTCATTTATGTATATTTTTACAATCTCTTTATTTTTCCTTCCACTGACTCTCATCTCCTTGCCTAGGAGATCATGCCTCTCTCTATTTATACCCACCTTTCTCTTCTTCATTCTCCCTCTACTCCCTTCTCCCTCTCCTGGTAGATGATATTGACAAGAAATGAAATTGGTTTATTGATTGGACACAATCTTTATTTCAAGGTAGACCCAGCATAATTGCATTGCTTCTCTCTCTCCCGTATTGATCACAGTACATTTATTACTCCGTGGGGGTGCAGTGTACCACACTTCATTATACCGGTTGATAAACATGCTCGAGAAAAATTGTGGGCTTTTTTTTTCCAGTTGCTTCTGTGAATGCATTCCGGTATCCAATATTCATCGGAGGAGCATTTCGCAAAGATTTTTGTCAGTGATTTTTCACTGACAGATATTGTAAGCTACTGAAAATCCTTGCATTTGATTGGCTAAGAAAGAATTGGTCAGTGAACAATCACTGTCAAATATTTTTAAGAAACAGGTCCAAATTTAATCTGACCAAAAAATTGTTACAAAAGCTTACCAAGATGTAGAATTCGACACTAAAAAAGTAAATTTTTGTATGTATAGTAATTTTATTTATGGATTTTTTTTCTCCAGTTGAAAAACTTGATAAATTGCATTTTTAAGAATCTATTCAGTATTCTACAGTTAGAGGGTGCATAGACTTTCATTTAAACTAGTTGACACCTATTACAAACTAAGAGATAGTAAATCACTACATACATGTATATAGTTCTCATGTGAAATTTTGATATTGTTTGCCTTAAAGTCATAAGTTCATTAAAGTCTATCTAAAGCTTTGTATTTGGAATATTACTGTTGAAGATATTAAATACCCACTCTCAATATAGAGTGCATTATCTTACAATTTTAATGATTGCATTCTAGAAAATCACAAAAGGAAATTATGCCGTAAAATTTTGTCAGATTTTTTTGGTAGTATCTGACTGTTTTGATTCGAAATTTGTCTCATCATTATTATCATATTTGGGAAAGTATTCTCTCAATGCCAGTTGATTTTTTCACCATTTTAATATATCTCTGACACTTTGAGAGATATGTTTGAATGGTGATAAAAAATCCAATTGGCATTGAACTATAATATCCAAATAGTTATTACCAGACCTGTAGTCATGGAATATTGGCAGTTAATCCATGGTCAATGTTCTAATATAATTGTAGAGATTACATGTAGGCTAAACAGTATCAGATTGTGTGATAAATACAGAAAAGCAGTCAAGCCAATCTTTCAATATGCTAACCCTACTCTAGAGATTTAAAGCCACATATATCACATGTCACGGTCAGTACCATTTTGACTCGTTTCATGACATCTTCATGAAATGCTCGCTCCCCATGCTTGCATTATTAATTTTAATCGTGTCTCTCCTATACATTTTCAGTACTTTTCTAAAAAGCCCTAGGAAGGCGATTCCAGCATTTGACCCAGTTCTCCTGTCATCCTTTTACTCGAATCATTGACTTCGCTCAAAGACTTCATGGAAATATGATCCTTTCATGTCTGTCTTTAATGTTTGCTCTCCTGGCTTTTGAAACGTGCTTTTGATATCCAGGTACAATATTATTTTACATTATTGAAATTCAATCATTTAAAGCTGCATGTCACATTCAATGTTATGGTGCCGAGCAATGGAAGAATTCTTCCCGTTTTCTGAAGCGAAGGTAATGCAGTGTCACCTCAATGTCAAACTTGGGCTCTTCTTAAACTGAGAAATCCAACTCCTAACATTGTATTCACATCTACAGAATGGGCACATACAATAATAGTTGTCAACATGTGTTTATCATGGGTAAGTTAATTTATTACTAAATGATCATCAGACTACAGGCAACCTGTGAAGTATGTAGACTTACTATCCAATCAGCCAATAATTCTGTTATACGTAGAACATACAGAACATAGTTATTTCCATTCATATAGGTTCTAAAATGGCTAGTATCTATGATCACATCTATGATCATAGATAGACCTACTACTTTTGTATGGTCAGAACACCTTTTAAAAAGAAATATGCCTCTCAGCCCTTTTTTTTTAATCTCTGCTCATATGATTTCTCTTTATTACATGTACGTATTGATTTCCTGTATTCTTACGGTCAAAATTTATTAAGATCGATACCTGGACTGACATACTTTGGCCTTTGGCAAGTCTTTCCTGTCATCATGGATATTATACAAATATTAGCTTTAATAGCTTATCACTAGTATGTATTTACTCTTGAATAATGAATCTACAGGTCGATCAAAGTTTGAATGTGCATATTTTATTAAACTTGAAGTTCAATATTTGGTATGGGAGAACCCATGGATGAATTCTCACAAAACTGCTATCTAGTCAAATCTTCATACTGTTAGATGAATTTATTTTTGATACTTCAGAAATGTATTGTTTCCTTTCTTTTTATGAGTACAAGTATTTCACGTTTTGTCACAATTTTTTTAGCCTATCCCTCTTATTTGTGATAACATATCATGTGCTTGGAACAAATTATGCTTCAAGTTATACATACAGAATGATCTTAACATGCTCAAATGTACTTAACAATTGATAGATTGTAGCACTGTAAATGTCAGATGTATTGAATTGATCCAGTAAGATTAAAAACTGTGACATTTTGCCACTATGTTGTGTTAAAGAATCTGAAAGTAATGGGGAAACTTTTTTTTAGCCAATAACAGTTGCTGGAATCTGAAAAAGCAAGAGGATGATAGAGAGTTGGCCTTTAAGACAGGAAGAGGCATCCACTTCATGATGGACTTGTGTGTTTATTTTTGAGATGTGCAGATATTGTCATCAGATTGCAATTTATGTGGAATTATGGGGTGCCATGGAGTAATGAATTCAATCTCAGGCTCTCAACTTATTCTCTCACTCCGACCCTGTTCTCACTAACTTCAATTCACTATTGTAGCTCAATCATTGGTGTCCATCAAGGCAAGCCGCTGGCACCATTTTTTTCAGTATCAAGATATGGCACCATGTAAATGTTATCTCCTTTTTTCATTTTGCCCTTCAACTTCAGGGATTGATTGTACACAAAATAATAACACGTGATCATATTTCAAATCACACTGACTGATTTCAAATACAGTGTTGGTGTTGTCACAGTGCCAACACCAGATTTTATCACTAGGTTTCAATACCATTTTTTAAATTATTCAAGTGTATTCGTGATGTAATTTTCAAATAATGTAAGGATGGATTTTGCTCTCTTGTGGTGCACAACCACCAAGAGGGCTTTTGTCAGGCATTATAACACACTAATAACCAATGAAGAAATAAGAAGTGTCAGAAGTGGACTATAGAGTTATGATACTCCAAGTTTTATGGCAGAGATAGCCTGTAATTGGTGAAATAATCTCTTTTCCCATTCTTTTGTCCACTATTGCTTATGCTTCATTGTCCAAGACCATATGTAATATCGATTCCTGTGAAAAAAATAATGGAAAAAGCTTATTGGTTTTGGAGGCTGTATTCACAATGCATGTTCATGTATTTTCATAATGGAATGATCAAATTGATAACAAATTTTCTGAAATATTAAAACATTTGGTCTAAATGTGTATATGATTTTGTTGAGAGCAATGCTGTGTTTGAAAAGAATTTTGATGTGGATATTGAGGTATCGCAATCTCCCTTACATTATAGACGTATATGTTTTGGATGAAAATTATCGTATTTTCTTTTTAAATCATGAAATGGAGGGTAGAGATTAAGTAAAGTGGAACATGCAGTTGAAAGGAAAAAAAGTGCAATGAGGTTTATAACTGTCATAAATCTAGGGATTGAATATCATTTTGAAATTATGATTAGAATGGTAGCATGAACTGTTAGTACTAGATAAACAGTTGATTTTAGTTTTGATTTGATGGATATGGTGCATTATATGCAAGTGGATTAGAGATAAATAAATTGTGGATTGGGATGGAGAAATGAGAAGCTGACTTGATTGATTTCAAACAACCTTATCAAGAGACAGGAGTGAGCTAGATTCTTTTAATGATGGAAGAGGTAAATGAAGATCTTATCTCCCAAGAAATGAGTAAAGAGGGTTTCAGTTTAATGTGTAAATTCAGATACATGTATATATGCTGGAAGCAAAAAAGATAATGGAGAAGGGGGGGGGGGGGGTAGTGAAAATAAATATTTGAATATGGAATGGTAAAGTATGGACAAATTTTGAAGATGTACATATAGGTGCATGTTTTGACAGACCATTTGCAAACAAAAGGAGAATATTAATGTGATATTGATTAATGTGCCTCACATATTGTCAATAATTTCAATTGGGTTAGAACACTTTTACATTCCCCATCAAAACATTTATTTGATCAAACATGAATGTACCTTTTGATTGACAACATTTTGCATTATTTCTTTATTATCGGAATAATATACATGTAGGTCATATTGACTTTTTGTATCGATTGATACAAGAGTTTGGGATAGATAATTCAAATTGGATGCAATATTTCCAGATGATGAGTAGGTAAAAATATAGGTAAGAGAGAGAGGGGGGGGGGGGGGAGATCATTCTTGGGGCAATGATTGTAAAGTGCAGAATGTGAATGTCAAGGCTAGATGACATTCCATTTTTCAACTCTGATCGATTCTGATGGCTGCTGGGGGCCATGCACTGTAAGTTTGATGCTCAGAGTTCTGTTTCCACTGCCTAGAACAAAGTGGGGGACCTGCGGAACCACTAGCCACACCATGCGCAGTCCCTGCTGCCCCAAGTACATTCTCCTGCACCTCAGCAGCACTTCTTAAATCTACCGCAAGGGTTGTACACTTGCAAGATGCTTGTGATATGAATTCTATTTAAAAAGGCAATGAGGTGGGAACAAACTCTCTGAAAATGACTGGTGGCATGCATTGAAATAAACGATTGATCTGAATATTTTGCCTCACCTCTACATATTGATTGTGGTTGAAATCATCAAACCATGAGGGCCAGGAGATCCTTCCAGGCCTGGAGCACCCAAAATGGCAGTTTGAGGTTGCCTGGCAGGGAGGACCCAGATTTTGAAACAGCTACTCTTAATCTTGACTGATGGCTATATTCTCTCACCATATCAACCATCAGTTAACCAATGACTGCATTTGTTGATTGATAAATGTAATAATATACCATTTCCCCCTTTTATCAGGTAAAAGTGGTACAATTCTTTCATGTTTTGTCATAAATATTTAGATTGCTTCTTCATTTCTCCATTTATTTTGTAATCCAGTTTGAGAGGATTATAGGACTCTTTCATGGTTTCAATCATTTGCCAGAGTAAAGTGATATGAAAGAGGAATTTCTTCAAAAGTATAGAGTTTTTATATAATGGAATTTTCTGTGAAGTTGACTTTAGATTAATTTTGTTTGCGAAAAATACATGTATGTTTATCTTACATGTATCAGAATTAGTGTTCTGTTCTGTTGCATATTGCTTTCCAAGAAAGATTGTGTTCTTTAAAATGTTAAGAATTTAAAATTCAAATTGATTTTCTCTTCTTAGTATTAGAGCATTCACCAAGTCACTCAAAGAACATCAAGCAAACCAAGCAACAGCCTTGGCCTCCTGTTTTCAAGTCCAAAAACTCAAAATCAATTTCCTGAGAATTTCCTTCATATTTTGGCTTTATGATTTCTTCCTTTTCTCAAGATTGCACTCCAATGCCATACTCCTTACCACAAGGTCATAGAGGCTGCTTTTCAAGATGCAAGAAGTGTTTTATGCTCAGTAAAAAAAAAAAAAATCCATACTGTTTCTTCCAGTCTAATGCCCACATGCAGAAGTTATAGTGGTTCAGATAATTTTGGGCAGAAACATTACCTGTTGGCCATATCAATTCAGTTTATGAAAATACTGAATCATTGCTTTAATCCCAAACAAGCTTTTGACAATTGCACCTTGTATTAAATCTAATTCCGTACACACAACATGCAGTACATTGGGTGAACAGTCATACAGTATATGTTCCTTAAATGTTATTATATTTTTTCCATGATGAAAATTCCTGTCAAATCTCCTTTCCAATCCTTAAATTGGCATTGCTTTCCTTTTGTTGTTGTATCTTATAGGTGGAAATCAGTATCAAGCCAGCTACTATGGTGTCCAGGAATATCAACAGAGGGCTTGGAAAGGTGCAGAAAAAGGTAAATTGAAACAAAATCAATTGCATCTTTCAAAACATTCTCATTTTCACATGCGTTCCATTTCACCGGTGGAAGCGAAATCCTCTTCCGAGTTTCACCTTTCATGGTGCTTTTCAGAGCCATGAAGGTGTAGTTTTTCTGTTGGAGTTTTTTTTTCTTTTGTGTCTCGTCCGCCTCCTTATGTCAGATTTTAAGAGAAAGGAGGAGTAGGGGGATATTGAAGCTTCTTGTGTACCACACTGCACACACTAGCTCTGGTTTCATTTTCATATTGATTTTGTGAAGCACTAAAGATTATTTTATTCTTTTTATTGTAGAATGCTAGAAATTAACTGAAGATTCACAAATAATCATGAGTTTATTATCAGATGACTTCTATCATGGATCTTTTTCATGAAAGTTTTACACTTTTATATGAGACTACTTTTTATCAGTTTGATGGCATTTTGCCTTTTGCAATTAGTTCTGTACCTTTAAGGATCACGGTCGTTGGGGATTTATACACTTTAGGATCATACCACAATGCTATGCATGAGTTAGTAACGAGAATTTTCCATTTCTAATCTCCTAGCCATGCATTGTTCAATGTAATTCGTACACCCACTTGGAATGACAAATGTCATACTAACATATTTCCCTAACCACTTGTATATATGTATGAATGTCAAATATTCATTGATAACTTATTCTATTTCTCATTTTAGATAATGCACATTCATTTTATCACTGTTTTCAAAATAATTTGGATTTTCATATACGATTTCACTGAAACCAGCAGAAATAGTTTTACTCTCAAAATTGATTTTAATTCCAAACCATTTTTTAGATAAAATACAAAGTAGACTTTTAGATAAAATACAAAGTAGACTTCATGCATGCCAGTGCAATTGATCATTAAATGGATAACCCTTTGAAAAATAGTTCAATCACATCATCAAAGAACACATGCATGTATAGTTCGATTATAACCACTTTGGTGTTTAATTTACACATGTATGCAAAGTGATAACAGATTGAAAATGTGTCCTCACATTGGTGTAGGTTAACCAAAAACCTTACCATTGAAGGTAATAATCATTCATCATAAATGATGACTCATTTTGGAAACAAAATATTACAGCACTACTTGTAATGTTATGCATATTTTACACCAGGAATATTGATGTTTTAGTTGTAGTGTAGATATGTCATGAAGGTGAAGGGAAGGGCAATTTATTATGCCTACTATAGCAGTTACTACAACTGTTTAAAAACTCTACATTTGGATTTCATATCTTCTGGTATTTGAAGTTTCTACATGACCTTACACTGTAACCCATTTCAATCGGTTGCATAAGGGCCTAATTTCATTTTTTCAGAGAAATGATTTTATGAGGATAAAGTGCAAAGCACTCAGTTGATTTAGAAATAGCATACTTTCACATTGAGATTGTAATTAGAGTATACTGCAGGCGATTTGATGCTATGGTATTGGCAACGAAGGCCATATAATTGATATTAATAATCAAGGTCATTTGGCTTATTAAAGAAAATGGGAATAAATGGAATTAGGCGGGATCGTAGGTCTTTCTTCAATTTCCTCTCGATCTAAAGATATTCTTATTTAAAACTGTCTTCATTCTAACAGTGCAAAATAAACCTTACCTATGTTCAAGTGTAGATTTACCTGTGGGCATATATCTTAACTAAGTCTTGCCTTTACAGGTTAAAGCAATATGCCTTGCCCTATTGAAGTGACCTATGGTATGCCCTTTATGTACAGGTGTATCACTTTGGAGCATTTGTGAATTATTACCAATATTTTTTGCATTTAACTTTGACATTTTTGCAACACACACACACATATGTATATGTATGTGTGTATATATATGTGTGTGAAGTTATACCGTTATACAGCTTTGGCAACTCTTTTTATTTAAATATTGTGTATGTATATGTGTATATTATATATATATATATATGTATATGAAGGTGGTAATAATTGCAGTTCCTAGCTGGTGCTTCAGTTTCTTGAGCCTGTTAAATATGGTCTCTCGTAAAATATAGTTGTTAATTCCTTATTCCTAATATAAAAAGTTTTTAATAAAGACAAACCTGTGAACTCAATTATTGCACTGTTGTTCCCCCAAAAATGGAACAAAAAAGAAGACAAGACTTGTTAGTTCATTCAGATGTAAGAATACATGGAGACCAAATCTTTGTGGTTTTCTTGTCACCTTCTTGATGATTATACCACTACAGTCCTGTAACTTATTTGATTTTGGGCTGGAACTTTGTAAAGATCACAATTTTAGTGAATAATGTCCAAATTACAGATATTGGAGAATTAATTTCTTTAAATATGATTTTCCTTGTTACTATCGCTTTGTGGGAACAGGGGCAATATATGACAGTACATATAATCTTCTGCTCTAAATCACTCCTGGACACAAGGCGTTGTAAAGCAGTAATGAGGCATAACTTTAGTGGGCGTAGGAAAGAGAGACACCACCATCACAACTGACAAGGTGCTATCATACCCACACCTGAAAAGAGAAATATCATTAAATTAATAGAAATTGTTCAGTCCTAAAAAAATATAACAATAATAATGCATTTACAACTGCCACAAATAGAGAATAATCCTGTCGTATTGAATCAGCAACAAGACTTGCATTCCCATTCCATTGTATCTAAAGTTATGATTTGCTTTAACACTGCAAAACTCCAGTTATTGACCTTTGAGAAATATATGTTGATGTTCTTATAATTTTGAAAAATACCTCCATGTAAGGTACCTCTGTGTAGTTGCATCTGCTTCCTTTTGCTCATAATTCTTTCACACTGGCAAACTAGGTCCCCTGGTATTTTTTTTTCTGAATTAGAATTCTTGGGGAGTGTTTCATCAACATTTTCATCCCACAAGTTGTCAGATCTGACATCTTTCTCTGATGTTGATTGGCTGAGAGGCACTGTTACTATAGTAAATGTCGGATAAAATGGGACTTGTCGGATAAAACGACCGACAAGTCCTTTCATGAAACGCTCCCAATAATACCAAGTATTTCTGTGATGGGTGGGTGGGTGTGAAAGAACCTACAGTACAAAGACTGTATCCTAAAACTGTACTGCTTTCCCACCGCCTCTATTCTCTATGATGGATCAGTCACTTGATGGACAACAATCATCCACTCCACCCCTCCTGCTTCATGCTGACATTTATTGGGTCACAAAGCACTTCAGACTGATAAATATTACCACAATATGTCGCTGAGTTTGCTTTGCCCAACCATGATTTTGTGCCAGAAAGTAACACTGTTTTCACTCTGCTGGGAGAAATGTGGCAATGAACTGAAGTGCCACCGAAAATAGAAGCTGTGAATTACTTTTGTTGGTGGTATTGTCATCTAAAACCAGATTCTGTCAGTTTATTTGTTTGGATGTTTACAGCTAGTCTGATTTTGGATGTAAGCCAGAAAATGTTGCATATTCATACCTGACAGCATGCTATAATGAAAAGATGAATCTATCATTGTCACATTGTCAATATCATGCATCAGTGATTGGGGCATTTGTTCATTGTTTCTGGTTAATTTCCTGATGACGTTGCGATATCAGCTCAAATGTTATTTTCATGGTCCAGGGGTTAGTTTAATCAGAGCATACATGTTTTCTTTATTAAACAAAGTCTGTTTTCTATGAAAGTAAACATATTTTATCAACATATATTCACTTGAACCCTTGATGGGTTAAAAATGTTCTCCTTTATTTGCTCTTCTGTGGTTGAAACAACTTATTTCCGATTGCTTTTGGTCAAAACCTATATGTTTTCACCCTTTTTAAAAATTTATCATTCTGTGTTTTATATATGTTACTACTAATCTTGTCTTCATTTGAATCTCACTTTCTAGGTATTTTCTGTGTAAAAGTTATATTTCCAATGTGACATAAGGACACAGTTTATACATGTATACAATTTGTGACTCTACCATTTCATTATGGTTTGATTAGGCCTCGTTTTGATAGCTAAACAAAGAAGAGGAGTGTTTTGATAAATACAGCAGGTCTGAGAATTGTACTTCCCTGGAGAGATAACTTTGTTAGGAAATAAAAATGTGGAAGAAGAAGACCTTTGGACCCCAGATGGCAGGGTGACTGATCATTCTTTATACTTTCTGGGTCGAATTGGTTCATATTGACACAGGGAATACCAAGTGAACGTCTTGTACTCTTTAAAACTTTGTGATTGAGAAAAGTGCATTTACTTGTTATATTCATAGTGATAGTTATTATAAGATGTGTTTGTACTACGCTTAACTGGAGATAATCTATTTTGAGGCCTGCATGCTATTGTCATTACCCCTGCTTTAGCTCGAGCTGCCCTTTCCAGCACTCAGTGTATTCTAGGAATGAGTCATGTTAGGTACTCCATTTTTCCTACCTTTGTGGAGTATGCCAGTGAGCAGAAATTTCTTGCTGAAGGAATGAAAATGCCATGGTTGTGATTTGAACCCACAACCTTCTGTTTGAAACACAATTCAGATCATTTTCAAGGTGGTCAGCTAATGTTTTAAACAACTGATGTTATATTTCAATTTTTTACCTGCAATATACAAGTAGATCAATCAAAAGTTGTTTGTCGTTGTTCTTGACAAGACTACAATATTGCAGTAAAGTAATTACAGGTTGTACTACCTGAAGCATACTGACTATTGAAACAAATAATGATAGAATTTGATTTATTTGGAGATATTTAGTTTATTAGTGGGAATGTAGGGATATAACATGAACTTACCTTCACTATTAACTTTTAATCCTTGCAATTTTTAGACAACATACATCAAGAAACGTTGGTTAATGAATAGGATCCATTGATAAGAGATGGGACTAATATAGGGATATCTACACCACGGATGTGGTCAGAAGTTGTTCATAATTCTTATAAGTAATGACAAGGTGGTGCTGATTTTAGGTTTTGTCTTAGTATTGGAAAAGAAAACGTTGGATTGGTTTTATGTTAGGCCTAAACAAATGGTTAGAAAAGCAATGGGTTCAGTGACTAATTTGAACTGGTAAATAATAGATACAACCTAGCTCTATACTATATTCCCATGGCCTTGGTAAAACCCCATCAATTATATACTTGCTCTTGTATCCAATCTTCATCGTAAATCACCTGTTTCATAACAATACACTTAATTATGCATTTATAGTTCTTCTATGAAAAGTCCATCTGAAAAAAAATCACCCGAATGACAAAATGAGATCAATTGTTAAAAATGAAATATGAGGGATATCCCTGACAATGCAAAATGCGGAAAATTTGTGACAATCGTGGACGTAATGCAAAAAGTAACTATTCTTTATTCTGTTAAACAAGCGTAATTGGTGTTGGTCAATCTTAAAGAGTTACCACACAATTGAAAGAGATTACAGCCATCAGCACTTGTCCGGCTTCACTCTATGTACACACTCAATGACCATGCTTTGATATCAAATCGAGAGGAAAAAGCACTTGCGGATCGGTCAGTGCATGCGTTGCGGTCATCCCGCTGGCGACATTGCACAATGACCTCATAAGCTTGACCCAGCCCATATGATTGTGGTAGCACTGGCGCAAGGATAGAGTGGTCGCCTGCTTGACCAGTGGATACAGTTCCACATCGGTCAGTGCACAAGTCCAGCACGTGGTCAGTATTTTTGCAGCCTCACTGAAATTATTTGACAATGCAGATATTGCTTTTTATTTTGCTGCCTACACATAGCTGTTGTTTGGTCAAGGATTTAAAATTGATTGAATTGATATCAGTGCAAAAATTTTGAGTTTTTTTTTTGCAAAATTGTTGTCAGAATATAATGTGATGCAACTGAAGTACCATGGAGGTAAAACACTCAATATTACAAGCTCTGCCTTCATCATGCATGGTGTTAATTCTATAGCATTCTAGAACTCCGGGGTCTATCACTTCACTTCACAATGTTTTGGTTTGTTCTTCCCCGATGAATTTATTTTACCTCACTAGATGAAATGCGTGTATATTTCTCAATTAAGCACAAAGCAGATAGTTGATGTTCTTTGAAGGTCTTGGTCATGGGTGACCTTACCAATGATCTTCTGTGTTTCCATCCACTTGGTTTTTAAACCATGATGTTCTTGTAACTGTAAGTGATCTTTGCTCTCATAAGCCTGTAACCTTCCAACTGGAAGATGGTATAAATGCATTGATATACCAAGTTGTACTGTTATATCTTCAGTTTTTGTTCTTATTCAATAAAAAAATTGTTGTTACATCAATGACAAGAATAATGATTCCCAAAACTCACAAAATGCCATCAATAATTTTGTTGTTGCTATATGATTTTTTTTTTCTAAAGGCTTTGGTCAAATGAAAAAATCATGAAAGTTTTTCCTTCTATGATTCTTTCCCCCCAATTTTAAGAAGTTGATTGGTAACTTGAGATGTCTTTGATGTCTCTATTTCTTGTGGCTTGTAGCCATGGAGGAGATTTGTCCACCCTGCGAAACATGTAAACTGGGGCTTCCACAATGAATCTCTAGCCGGCCTCAATTACTCCCCATTTTCACAATAATTAAGCACTGATGACTGCCCCTCGCGGTTTGGATCTTAAATGGATGAATTTCATTTGTGTGATTTTTCTCAATTGTTGTGCAGGTTTGGGAAGTTCAGGCTCTTTGATTTGATTAATCATGTCAAACGGCAGGAGGAGCTTTGGACTTTTATTGAAGGACGGGATTAAAAGGAGCTATTCTTACATCTCTTTGTTTTGTCCCCTGCTGATAGACTAATGGTTGGATGGTAACTCCAATTACATTAATGTCTGTAGAAAATATAAGAAGAAAGAAACCTGCTGATAGCGTCTTACAGAATTGTTATGGGCGCTGTTCATGTCTTTCTATGAAGTCTCTTGGAATTTTTAGGCTTGATCTCCAGCATTATCAGAGGATTTATAGAGGTCTGACCTAAACATTAAGAAAAAAAATTGAATGTGGAAGATGGCATAGAAATTGTGTTAATTAAATAAATTGGGAATTTTGATAAGTGAACACTGTAAAAACTGTGGTGTTAAAACTGACACCAATTGGTGTTAATAGAGAACCACACCCTGAGGTGTTAAAATTACACCCTAGAGATTGAACATAACACCAAGGAGTGTAAACAACCATAGGTGTTGTAATAACATCTATAGGTGTAAAACTAACACCGCCAATTTAACACCGGTGTAAAATAATTGGTGTGGTCCTCTATGTACACCAGTTAACACCACAGTTTTTGCTGTGAATGATCATGGTGGTCTAGGCTCAGTGGAAACATGTGTTGATTATTTGAGATTCCTTCATTTTTAAAAATGTATTCATTCACTTGTTCCTTGTTTTTTTGTGCATTAGTACACTCTACATGAATTGAATTTATTAGAACATCATTGGTATCTGCGAACATTCTGTTCAACCAAAAATATGAAAAAATACAAAACATGCAAAAGGAAGATATGAGGAAAAATAACACAGCTTGCACAAGGTGAAACTAAATATCAAATAAAATTGATTTTACATGGACGTGTTTATGTATGCATATATATATATATGCCTCATTTGAGAATACATCAGTGTCTGCAATTAAGTTTAAAGGTCAAGTCTACCTCATAAAAATGTTGATTTGAATCAACAGAGGAAAACTAGAAAAGCATAATGCTGAAAACATTCATAAAAAATCGGATGTGAAATAAAAAAAGGTAATGACATTTTAAAGTTTCGCTTGTATTTCTCAAAATAGTAATATGCACAATTTAGTCACATGCAAATGAGAGAATCGATGATGTCCCTCACTATTTCTTTTGTTTTTTTTATTGTTTGAATTATACAATATTTCAATTTACACATTTGAAAATAAGGACCAACTTGACTGAACCATATAATGTTAAATAATGGTAGTTCCACATGTTCAGGGAGAAATAAAACTTTGATTCACAGGACAATGAGGAGAAAATTAGAATATTTCATATTTCATGTAGTATAATACAAAAGAAAAGTGAGTGAGTGATCATCAGTTCCCTCTTTTGTATACCGACCGGGATGTGCATATAACTATCATGTGAAATTAAGCGAAACTTAAAAATGTCATAACTTTCTTATTTCACATCCGATTTTGATTCAAATCAACATTTTGTTGGGGTGGACTTGTCCTTTAAAGGTTGGCAAATCAAGGGTTTCAGGCATGTAATGTAGAGAAATAAAATCAATTTCAATGATAAAGAATCAAAATGGATTGGATTTTGACAATATGAAGTGATTCATGTGATGTAGATCTTGCTATCTACATTAGTTATGAAATAACCGGGCTTAATTTGAATAACATTCAATAACTTGTCCTGTGGACATTGGTGAATCTATGCCTCTCTCAGTTTACAAATAATATTGAATGAATTGTAGATGGTCATACCATGAAGTATTGTACATGTATTACACAAACTTTAGAAATTGCAAAGATCTGTTTCTGTGGATAATTCATTTTGTGAATATGTGTTTTATTGGTAAATTTGGAGTAAATATTCATAGGTATTTTGAGATGACTTATGAGTTCTTTAAAGGACTGCAACTGTAGACTACCAATCATGATGGTGTTATGACCAGGTTGTACTTTTCATATTCAAATTCATTGTTAGTTTTGTAATGGCTCTACAGGAAATCCTGAACGCGACTATATACCAGATCAGAAATTTTGCTCCAAGCCTCCAGCAGGACGACACAATAAAGCCTGGTTCAAGTAACTGTGGACCTCAGCACTCGCCTGGAAAAAACTCTGAGATATATATTTATAGAATTCAGAAGAGATGGAGTGGCACAATAGAGATGTCAAACAGATGGAAACGCGCGAAATGGACCATTTTGCCCCAGAAAATCGGGCTCACACTGTAGTGGGGTGGCTGGCAAGTAGGGCATGGTCATATTACCATTGTGGCGCTCCGCTCAGGGGTAGGGAATATGCCCCGATTGTATTGATTACACAAATTGTGTACAATGCAGTGTTCAGAGTTTGTGGGACCAAAGAAAACCAGTTTACTGAGAACCTTCGGATTCTGCTTCACAGGACTGTATGTGTGCATGCAAGACATTTTGGAACCCTCTCTCTCTCTCTTTCTATTCTCTTTCATGGCAATGTCCGCCATTTCCCACTATATTACATTTTACTGCTCAAATGGATTCAATCTATTTTGTTAATTCAATTCTCTCTGTTTGCCTGAGGATCTTTCTGTCTTTATCAATTGAACAGATGGGGATTGCTCTGTAATAAAAAGAAATATTATTCTATCATTTCAAAATAGAAACCTAGTCCTCTAAGTGCCATGCATCTATTTGTGTCCCAATTTAGATGGAAATTACATTGTTTAAATGAGGATGCATGAATGTAAATTGTATCGGTCCTGGGTTCATGTGTTGAAATAGGCAGACAAACATAAAAAAGGACGAGTAAAGAAGAAAGGAAAGAAGGAAAGGGATACTGGAAGAGCATGAGAGGAAGAATAAGAGAGATAGAGAGGGTAGGATGGAGGCAAGAGAAAGAGAGAGAGAGGAAGAGAAGTGAAGTGTTAACAGTTTGCCATCCTCATTAATCCTATATATGTCTGTCACTATCATTACCACAACAAACTTTGTCACTCTTTCTCTCTTCTTTTTAGCACATGTTACACCAGCTTTCATGAATTTTATATTAATATGATATTTTATTAATTGACCCACTCACAGCCCCGTCTCCATGGCGCAACCACAATTATGTTACCGGAATAAGAAAACACAGCTATCAACGCTGGGCAATTGGTGTCTGTGGACGTTCAGGGAGAGGCCTTGATTTACTTCGCAGAGTCAAGGCCGAGAATGCAACGCTTTGTTCATGCACCACTTTCAAACCCTAGGTTCAAGTGTCAAGCCAATTGTCACATTTTGAATGGGTTAAAATATCTTTCACTCAATGCAGACCAAAAATTGGTTTTTATATCAAGTCGATGATGATCATCTGCTAAGTTATTGCTGTTATTTTAGTGGTGTTATATAGTAACAAAGATTTTAACTGTTCAGTGGGGTGAATAAACTTGGTTGCCTGGTTCATTCTCATAATCACATAGATATGAAACAATATGGAAATGAAATTATGTTTGATTGACTGTTTCACTGATTTCAAACGAAGATTGCATTACAAAGTCCAAAGTTATTGTTGGAAATGAAAAAGTTGCTGATAGTGTTATGAAAGATTGACATTTTTAATATTTTCCCTTGAAAATCAAGCTTCTCACAGTCAATGTTGCTGTCTGTCATCGTAAATATCAACATTTTTGCATAGTACGGTTGTGAGGTGATATGATTTTTAACCTGAGGCTTATTCTACATGTAAATTGATTGAACTTTGTGAAGCAGACACATGCACCTGACTTTCATGGTTGTCTTTCATATTGGAAAGAGATGAGTTCAGTTTTATCAGAGATGAATAAAAATATTTTTCAAATTTGTGAAATCTCATAAAAGTTTATGTCTGGGGCATGCATTCATTTATGAAAATCATCGATTGACAGAATAACATCTACAGTGAGGAAATTAGTCACTGTCAATGGGTAGCATTGTTATTAACCAAAGCATTCACTGCAGAAGTATGTGTGTCAAATTTGCAATTTGACAATCAGAATGCTTAGCCGAAGAATGGGCAGCAGATGTAGCCGACAGGTAAAGCAGTTAGTGGGACTGTGTCGGGGGTTGTAAATGGAAGGCATCACATTGGCTATGGTTGCCATTCAACATTTGTTCACATGTCATTGCTCAATGGGATTGATCTATGGAGACTTACGCTAAAATGTCAGCGAGCGAGCGTTCCAAGTCGACCCCCTCGCTTGCTGGAACAAGGGTATGAAAGCAAACTAGGACATTAAGCCCTTGTCTGCCTGTTGGCATCAGTAAAGCACCAAACATTGTGGTACCGTCATTACGACTCAGTTTCATGTGCTCATGAATGTCATCATTGAAACAGTTTTTGTGTGGTGGATGCTTATACAGTTAATCTTCATTAAGTCTTCCAAAGTTATTGTTCTGCTTTCATACAGGAAATTGTTTTATTTGTGTATATTCTGGACTTTACATATATATACCCACAGTATTATTCAATATTTCATAAATTATTAAATCAAGTGATCTGTGTGGAAATATTTAGGCCTATCTCATTGTTCCAAGAGTTGTTTTCATAATTGCAGTAATTGCCTGCATGAATCCATACTTTGCTTTTTAAAATTTTTGACATAAATGGAAGGTGAATCAACGAGAATGGGAAATAATAAGATATGGAGGTGTTGAAGAATGTTTTTGTTTCACCTCATTGAAGGGAAATGGGTTATTTACAAAAGATCACTACACCTGCTTTTCTCTGTCCTGCAGTTTCCCTGACCCTGTTCTCACTGACAAGGTACTAAGGTGCAATATCTCTCCACCAAAAGTGGTATGGAACTACCAATACTTCCTTTTCTCTGTCTTGCAGTTTTCCTGACCCTGTTCTCACTGACAAGGTATGGGCGGGTACTAAGGTGCAATATCTCTCCACTGAAAGTGGTATGGAACTACCAATACTTGCTTTCCTCCGACCTGCAGTTTTCCTGATCATGTTCTCATTGACAAGGTTTATGTGGGCAGAGTGCAATATCTTTGCACTGAAAGCGGTATGGATCTACTTTGATATAGGCCTATCTAATGTTGTCTCATTGGTATATTCTTGGAAATTCTCCTTGGGATGCTTTGTGCAAGATGGTGCGATCTAGTGCGAACTAATCCTTGCAATGAGAACTTGGTAACGTATCATGCTTAAATAGAAGAGCATGTTCATATTACATTGAAAATGTTCTGAGTAGTCATGAACATTTCATTATCTGAATTAATAACACTCGAGTTCATCACTTGAAGGCTATCCAAATTCAGAAGTGCTATTCTATCTTCAGGAAGTTGAAAATATGGCAAGTTTCAAAAGCTCAAGTTGGTGAGTACCAGGGAATGTGAATGGGGTTTCTCTCTCTTGCTCTCCCTCTCTGTTTTCGAAGGGAGAAATGATTTTTTTTCATGCATATATCTGTTTTGTTTACCATGCTTGGTAATTCATTTAGTTTCAGGCTTCTGTTGGAGCAATTCCTATTTGCAGTCATGCCCGGATGTTTTGATAAGAGCATTTTGGCCAAACAAGAGAGTTTGTTTTTGAGAGTTTGCACCATGCAATCCCACTTGTCTTATTGCATTCCCTTGGACTTTCACGCTCAACCCTCTTTGTTTTTTATCGTCTGAAGAATAAAACGTCTTTGAATGACTAAAATTGTCAATGGCGGTAATATTCAGTACAAGGGTGTGAAGTGTGGAGGATATGCTTTATTCTTTGTTTGTTCTGCTCATAAAATGAGAAGAAAGAAGTTGCTGTTTTAGACAGTGATGTCATAGGAGGAGAAAGAAGGTTCAGATGCGTGTCACTCTGTTTGACAAACGTTATATTACTTAAGTAAGCATGGGGTATGACAAATTTAGATATGCGTACTGCCTGTTCTCCATTACTTAAAGGTCCTCATGTTTGGAGCATAACAATCACATTTCAGAGTGTGAAACCCAAGAGAAAGAGAGGTGGAAACATGTAACATGATGCACCTGTATGGAATGAATTGGTTTAACCCGTTGAAAACTGAATCCCGTGATTCCAATAGGCTCTGTACATGGATCTTCTGGTTCCAGTGGGCAATGGGTTAAGTATGTCCTATCCTCTGTAGCAGGGGTGCTGAATATTACTTTGTACTACATGTATTATCTCAACAGTGTTTTACCTTGTTTATAAGGTTCATGTTTCAGGTTTTAATGAACTGGAAATAAAATGGAAAAGTAGAAATAAAAAATAACCCTGTTCTTGGTAAGAGCATTTTGACAGTCAGAGCAAACAATGCATGAAGTTGAATGCGTTAGTGTTCTTTTCATAACAGCCAGGGGGGGGGGGGGCTAGGCCACTCGACTATTCTTTCCATTTTTTGAAGTTTCATTGTGCTTTCTTGGTAAATTTTATTGCCGAAACAAGTGTATTTTCAAGGATTTGAGATGCCCCCCCAAACCAAAAAAAAATCAGACTTTAAGAGAAAAAATGTAAACTTCTTGAGGAAAATATTGTCTTTTCTTAATATTTGCCTAATCTCTTACCCCCCCCCCCCTTTCTCATTTTTGGGCAGCATTTTGACACACTTGACATGCATTGTATTGCATCTTTACAAGAAGAAAAACTTTTTTTTTAATCCTGCATGTAAACAATGATATATATAGTTAAATGCCCTCTATATATATCCTTGAAGAAAAACGTACACTAATTCTATCTTGGAGACATTTTAATTAAAGTTAGGGACTATACAAAATAATCCATTGAAAATTCATAGACATCTCTTGTTTTGTCTAGAAAATACTAAATAAATTGTGTTATCAAATAATTCTATTGTTGTGTAATGAGAGAGAAAGCAAAAAATGGATGCTGTTGGAGGGGAGGTGAGTGGAAGGATTGGCAAAAATAATGGGGATATGTCATTATTTGAGCCTTTATACAAATAAAACTTTGAATATGAAGTAGTAGTTTAAATATTAAAATAGATTTTTTTCAGGAAAGTATACACCTTTAATTCAAAATTAGATTCAATAATACGTCATAAAATAAGGCGGTTTCAAACCGCCTCGATCATAAGAATTTCCTGTTAAATTACGAGAACCTTTTTCAGGCCAGAAAATACCCATAAATCTTTCCTGCATTCACACCGCCCCGAAACATACCCTTCGGGATAAGTTCCTGAAGTTATGAGCATACGCAGTAAGGTGCAAGATTCAAAATCACTAGCTCAGCAGCCACCCACGGCGCCTGTGCCAACTTCACGCTGGGCTAAAAGTTCCCGTAAATTGCTTTCACATTGCCAAAATACTTGCGACCTTGGAAAAATTCCTGCGAAAGTTCTCGTAATTTTGACAAGTACCTACTATTTAGTGGGTATTTTCTTTTGCGGAGATTACACATAATTTGTTTTCACATTGCCAATATTACCTGGTATTTTCTAATCATGTAAATTTCCCGATCATAAAATACCTGGAACTGACGAACTTTGGGGCGGTCTGAAACCACCTAACGATGACAAATTTACTCCATGAAACCATAATACACTGTATTTCAGTGTCAGAATCGAAGAAAAGTCATCCCTGATGTTGTACTGCATGGGGAAAGGAGGAGGAGGGGGGGGGAATGAGGGGGAGTCAGTTGCAGTGTTTACACTCTATCAGTAATTCTCATGTCAATGATGATCATGGGCACTGTCAAGCCATGTTATTGCTTATTGCTATGTATTGCTTTAAAGTCCCTTCCCTCCTGCTATTGTAATCTGAGGAGGGGGATTTAATATGAATTGATATGAATATGGACACCTCACCTGGCTACTTCTTTCATACATGTGAAAAGGGGTCTATTACCAGGAGAGAGCGAGAGAGAGAGGGAGAGAGAGAAATGGGCATACCCCTAACTTTTCATTTATAAATGGTCCATATTATTATTATTGTTAAAGTACTTTTGTTCTATCGCCCTTTTACAATTTTATTTGTATTCAGAAGCATTAAAAATATCTCTATGTTGTCACTGTCAATTTCTTTTTTTCAGTTGGTATTTCGCTACTTTTTTTAATATTACGTACTGTGGGGTGGGTTTATTTAGAATTATTACCTATACAAGGCATTTTAGCAGATAGATAAATGTCATATTTCGCTCGCTACTTTCAATCCGAAGCTTACGGGGTAAACATCTGCCATGTTGCCCTCCCCTTGCTTTGCCTATAGGAATACTGTACAAAAACAGAGGGCAATATTGGTCATATTTCTGCTAGTACGCTTGTGCAGGAGTCGATTATGATCGCTACTTTCAGTATTTGCGAAATCTTGTTGGAAGAAGTTTGTGAACCAACGTATTGTAGATAATACGCGACGCGGCCAGTGCATGCACATTCCCAGCTGATCAAACCCAAGCACAAGATTTTTACATGTTAAATGTATGTACGCTGTCTGCATAATGTGCGACTGCTCGGTAACAATTTACGTCACAATGCTTATGGAGGATTAATTCGCCAAGATCGTGAATGACCTGAAAGAAGTAGTGATAAGCAAACAGGCATATAAATTGTTGCAAATTATAGCTTGAATTACACATTATACAGCTGTAGGTAATAATAATGTTGACTGGCTCTTCTTTCGGGGAAACATCAAATATATTGCCGTTAAAAGACCCATATTGCCCTCGCCTAAAGGCTCGGGCCAATATGATTCTGTTGCAGGCAACATATTTGATGTTCCCCTCAAGGCCAGTCAATATTATATAAATATTCCCTCTTCATTGATGCTGGAGATCATAAATATTTTAAACAAGTGATATGAAATCTTTATTAAGCTCTTCAGAGATCCATTAAAATATCAGAGTAAAAAGTTTTGTTGTACCTAGTTCAATATTTTTCCTCACTATAAAATCTCTTTGGCCAAGTGTTGTTTTAACCTGGCAGTTTTTCTTTGTGAAAATAGAAAATAATCATTATATTCCAGACTGTCCATTGCAGAATTGATAGTAAAAAGCTCTATTCAATTTGCTTTCAGGGGGAATTACGTGCAGGTACGTGCAGAGCAATGCGAGGGACCAGCCACTTTCTTTTTGGCGTGCCATTACCACATATTCTGTGGGTGATTAAATATTCAAAACATGCTTTGTGCGTTCCACAGCCAGCAGAATTTAAATTGGAATGAAGTAGATGGTGAAAGGGTAACACAAAATTAGAGTTGCAAAGAAATAAATGGAATTGTATCATCATGTTGGCATTAATTATTCCAATGGTTCTGCTGGGAGTTGAATGTACTTTCTTTCCTCATAGGTGTGTGAGGCATACATATCTCTGCTTTTGTAGGTATTAATCTCTCTTTTTAACACCCCAAGTACCAGCACATCAATATTGATCAGGTTTATTGTACGCTTTCAGCATTCATCAAAAGTAGGGAGATCATGGCCTTTGAAGAACGGATATTGAATGCACATGGTTGGTAAAATGCACTTTGAGCAACAACATTCTTTTATTTCCATTTGATGTTGTCTTTTTGTTTGATTGTGAATGTTGCCCCTTAATTGATTGCCCTATTGTTGTCAAGGCTGTATTTAATGAGCCATCGTAGCTCGAGATCAATTTTGTCATCTGGATACAGTCATTCCATAAAGGTATAAATATTTGAACAGCACAACAAATACATTGGAAGAGAAGAGGTTTTAGATAATAAATGTGCCGTTTAGTTCATTTTAGTATTTTAGATAACCATACTTGCAAAGATAAGTTCTTAATTCATAGATCTCCTGCTGCAATCATCCTCTAATCCATATTAAGTACTTTTCCCCTTTTCTACAAAACATGTTACCTTCACAACATAATGCCATGATCAATAAGAAAATACCCACAAATGATAATAAAATGATAAGAAAATATCTTCCCCTCCATAATATCATCTTATAAATTTTCCTCTTAGCCTTATTATAGCTTTATGTTGTAACGTTGAGATACAACTTTTATTTGATTCAACTTGGCAGGATAACATATCTTGCCATGTTGACATAAGGCTATTTAGTTGACTTAGTGAGATAGCAAGTGTTAGCAAAATATCCTGCCACCTAATCAAGTCAATGGCTCTTTAATAAAACTTCTTTATGTCTTTAAAAAAAAAATAATTCAAATCAATTTCTAATATATGGGTTTCAAAATTTTCAATATGTGGTTAAAGGAAACCAAAACCCAAGAAGAGAAGTAATCTTATTGGAAAGAGTAAAATGAGAGGAATAAATTAAAATACGTTTCATCAAAATCGGTTATGAAATTAGCAAGTTATGGGAGTTTGAAAACTCTTGTTGTACTTTCTATGGGCATCCTCAAATTGGCAAACGTGCTTCAAAATGTCTGATTTTGTGGACAACTCTCCTTTTTGTTTTGTTCACAAATTTTCAGATTTTCCTCATTATCTTTTAAATTGCATCTTGCCTCCTACTGAGCACAACATACGTCATGGGAAAATATAATCCACACCATATATGTCAAGGTCAGGAGGAGATAATATGAAATATGTAAAATAAAGGGGAAAATCTGAAAATATGTGTACAAAACAAATGGAGAGTTGTCCACAAAATCAGCCATTTTGAAGCACGTTTGCCAATTTGAGGATCCACATAGTAAGTACAACAAGACTTTTTAATCGTCCATAACTTTCTTATTTCATAACCGATTTTGATGAAACTTTTTTTAAATTGTTCCTCTCATTTTACTCATTCCAATAAGATTGCTTCTCTTCTTGGGTTTTGGTTTTCTTTAATGAATCCACTACAAATTCTCTTTCGCAAGTTACAAGACCTATTTTTGTGACATCACAATAATCTATTGTCCCATCAAATTTTTCTCCTTTCAAGAACAAGTCACGAAAGTCTGTTCTTTGACATGAGTTTGGTTTTCATTCATTTTTAGTTGCTCTATTCCTCTAATACCCTTTTTACACAGGATTTTCTTAGCCCCGGACTATCGCTAACCCCGTACTATCCTTAACCCCGTAGTATTTTTTTTTCCTTTTCACACATGCCAAATTGTTATTGCTAACCCCGGATAAGAAATGCTTGCTTTTCACACACGAAACTCGGTAACCCCGGACTAGTGGTAGCTCATGCTTTAGATACATTTGTCGATCATTCGTAGTACAAGTACTTCACTCGTTCACTTTAACACACGCTAAGATTTCCTTAACCCCGTACTATAGGTGGGGCTAAATTGCCATTTAGCCCCACCTATAGTTTGGGGTTAAGGTTAGCCCACTTTCGTTTTACACTAGCGATCTTAACCCCGTACTATCGCTCTTAGCACCGCAATTGCTGGGATAACCCTGCTTTTTTGCAGGGCCAAATAATCCCGTACTAAAGGTGGGGTTAGCCCACTTTGCAAAAATGCTGTGTAAAAAGAAAGTGGGCTAAGCTTAACCCCGTACTATAGGTGGGGCTAAATTGCCATTTAACCCACCTATAGTACGGGGTTAAGGAAATTTTAGCGGTGTAAAAAGGGTATAAGTGGCCAATTGTCATTCTAGTAGAGTAATTTAAGAATTGGAGATCTATGCAAGTGCTTGCTGGGCCCGAAAAGCAAGGTGGGCTGAAGAAGATTGGTCATCAACAAAATGGACGTTTCCTTCATTGGTATGTGAAAGAGACGCTTAGCCAAGGAATTTCCGTTGCCACTTCCATCATCCACTAGCATCTTGCCCCCACACCTCTTGAAAGCCCCTTCAAAAGGTGTAGAGTTAGAGTGTCATAATAGGTTCCAAAATACTTCCAGCAAAATACTCTAAGATCTCCCCCCCCCCTTTATCCATCCAACATTCATTACTCGGTCCCACTGGTAGCACTTGGCGTTGGCTGCTGTGTAGTCACTGCAGCCCTTCTGTGTATTCTACAGGGCTTTGGCCCAGTGTGTGCTGAGTACATACTGCAGGCGTATGAGAAACGTGACCGGTTCGGAGTTGTATCTTGTGCAAAGACTTGTCCCTGCCAAGTGCTGAGCAAACTCGTTGCACGCTGGCCCTTGTGCAAGCGATCTAGCTGTTTAAAAAGGCGGCTGAATATTGTGCGCTGTGTGTATACAAGCCAAGCTATCACAGCCGTGAGGAAAATTAGAAAAGACCTAAACATGGCAAATTTGGTTTCTATTTCTTGTATTCCTATGTCTGGTTAGGATGTTTGGAGGATGTTTTAAATGAAACATCATAAAACTTTTAATCAATTTCACTTTTCGAAAGTTTGGACATGGCTATTTCAATTCTGACACTATACTAGTGAGTCTAAATATTGTCCTGTTTTATCAGATTTCTATTTTCCTAATGGGTTGTTTCATGATTGGCTTTGGTTATTTTTTTTTACTTAAAGATACTCCAGACATGAAGACCTATGAATAATATCAAACAGTTTTTAAAGTTATTCAAAATTTCTCAATATTGTATAAAATGGTAAGAATTGGTAAGGTTTTATAATTTATTTTATTTTGTCTTGCTATAGTGTATACCTAGTGCTATACAAAACACTAATATATTGTATTTTATTTCCTCATCAAGATGTATGATAGACAAATAGGGGTTGAAAGGGCTGAGACAGTCATTGAAAATATTCTTTTTGGCCAACGTGGTCAAAGATGTGCAGTGCTATTCCTAGTGATGCATTCATGTTAACTAGACCCATTGAACATGCCTGAATTGCTACGGGATTATTCACATATCAGGAAGCCAATAGTCAATTTACCTGAGCACAGTTTAAAAGTGACCATTCTATTGCACCCATTTCAGAAATACTTGAAAATTCTCCAGAAATCATGAGTTAAACTTAACATGATCTAGTAAACACATATCCTAATATTCAAGGTGGACAATTTCAGATTTGTAATCATTGTGCTACTAAAACCGAAGATGAGCTTTCAGCACACAACTTATTACTCTGTACATTTGTCATTTGCAATAAATCGATGACAACTCCCTGATTGACTGCGTTCTTAATTGCATATAGGTCCAGGATAATTGATAGGGCATCATGGTGGATTAATTGATCTGAAAGTAGTATTTCATATATCCAAGCATTTGTTTATGAAATGGATTTTCCCTGTACTTTTTTCACATCCCCCTCAAGCTCTATCATCTCTAATTTTGTTAGAGCTTGGGAAGATATCCTTGGAGGCCAAATAGACTTCACAAAGATGTATGCACAGTCCTTGCCCTAAGACTTCCAGTGAATTAGTATGATTAGTGGGGTTTATTAGAAACGTCCACTAACATTACCACAGAGTCTTGGAGTCTCGCAGTCCTACATAAAAATGGAATGCCAAAAAGACATTAATCCAGAGACGGGGAAATGAAAAATAGGCTTTTAATGAGCATTCATTCGCAAAAAAGATGCATCTCCTATGGGAAGAATTGTAGAACATTTCACTAGGTCAATGGTTAATATGATTTCATTATTGAGAAATGATGCTTTGAAGAGGAGTAATAGCTATAAGTGGTATATCAGTGGGTTTTATTATTGAGAGATCCCTGGTATGCAACCAAAGGATTTTTTTTTACATCCCTTCTGAGGGACCTAGTAAAGAGAGTCGGCGCCTTTGATTTGTGCTTTGATTTTACATCTACTGGTATGTGGGTTCTTGAATTAAAGGGCTGTTGTTATACCAGATGAGCGGCCTCCTTTATCAGTCATTGAAAATATTGTGATATCACAATTTTATCTTGGAAAATGGAGTTGATTCCTTTCGCAAATGAACCTTCATTGATCTGCCCATGAATGATGGCTTTATTGAGCGAATGATATATACTTGCAATTAACGTTCGTAGAATCTCTTAGGGGTGTACTAGAGGGGTATTAGAGATATGGCGAAGTGATATTATTATGGATTTGACTTTGGAATATTGAAATTTTTGACAGTGCAGTGAACTGGCATGGATATACTTGACCATGGAATGTTATAGGTTATATGATTTCTGTCAGCTGTCCACTCGGGCAAGGTTACTGCATGGACACTGCTCATTGACCAGCCCTGTTAATCATTGACACCGTTCTCACTACCTTCCTAAAACTAGTTTATTGGAAAGTAGTTAAGTGGAAACTAATTTAACGTGTAGTGAGAACAGTCGAAGTGATCTTCCAAACCAGTTCAGAAAACCACCTTGCAGTGTAGATTTCAAGATCGCTTTTCCTTGTTAAAATGGTTTTAGCGTAAGTGAGGACACAAGTTACACAACCATTCTTCGGGAAGCGATCTTCGCACATTTTGAGCGCACTACTCCACACGATAGGTGTAGAATGCCTATGCTGCGATTTTGAACTTTGCGCGAAACGTGCCTCCCCACTGAGAGTGTTTCCATAGCAACAAGATTGCTTTACGCGAAATGATTTTGGAGAACACTTTCGTGTGATCAAGTGGGCTAGCAAAGCGATCTTCCAAAATGGTTTCTTTCCAGTAAACTAGTTTTAGAAAGCGTAATGAGATTGGCCTCATGTAGCTATCAAATGTGAGAAATGTTTATGCTGAGCCGAGATCAAGATGCACTGCAAGTAACTGACAGAATCCATAAACCTTGTACTATAAAGATGTAAGATATAGGCCTATTTTTTCTCCACTGTCAAATGGACATTTGCAATGTGAAAGCAAACTATGAGAACTGTGGATATGATTATGAGGTTAAGAATTTGTTTTGGGGGCCTATTTTTTGTATAAGAATGTATCGCCTATCGGTCTTCCTGCTTTGAAACTTTATCCAATTCAGGTGGGTGTGAAATGCACAAATCAATTATAAAGTCTTTTAGGCCTGAATAAGTTCTTGTAATTTGTGGGTATTCTTGTGGGTATGAAAGCATCTGATACCATGAAGCTGGTCAAAATATGTTTGATGTGGTGGTCCCTTAGGTTGACTGGTCAATCATCTAGATTCTGATCTTGATTTCTTATCTTATGAACCTTAATATGGATTCCTCTTATTGGAATTGTCAAAGTGATGGAAGGAATTTGTAATTGTGGTTGGCTCTCTTTGTTGATTTATTGAGCATGTGGTTGTAATTAATTCTAAGAAGGTATGATAGTGTAAAAGTTGACTATATTTACAGAGCCTTCAAAAGATATTTGCCAGAGCTTCTTGTTGTTAATTGAGTTGTTTAACGTTCATTTTTTGGCCTTCACTCAGCATAAAGAATATTTATGCCAAAGTTTCTTGCTTTCAGATGGTCATTTTCATCAGGCAGAGGCATGAGTTGAAAACTGCAAGTAAATTTTCATTTCCATGATCCTTTTAAGTCGGTACTCATGTGTTTGGATGAGGTTAAAGTTTGCGCGTGTACCACAGGCCTTGTATGAGAGCTTAGTTTTACCTCCTTCAAGTCACGATTTTAGCTCATTGTTGTAGTGACAAATTTGATATGATAGATTTGATTTTATGGGGCAAACGTTCACACCAGTACAAAAGGGGGATAGATTATGTGAAGCATGTCCTGTGGCACACATGCCATTGTGTTTTTTTTTGTTTGCAGAGAATGTCAGTGATACATTGAGGCAGACAATAAAGATGATAACCAACAGAATTGTGTGAAGAGGGGGGGGGGTAGGCATGAGGGTGAAGAGAGAGAAGCTGAAGGGGGAAAGGTATAATAGGCACTGTTTTAATTAATATAAGAAATTATATGTCGGGAAAGTAAATAATATAAAATATATAAATTTAACAAAGTATTTCAGAAATATTATCTAGTTCCAGATGTTCAATTCCTTGGGGCTTCATTACGTCTGCTTTTTTTTGGTTTGGTTGGTAATTTCATGTTTTCCATGAAATGATTATATCATCATCGTCATCTGCTTCCACTTCAACTACTATTGCTGCTGCTGCTTCTACTGAACTTTCACTTAACTTCACCACCACCACTGTGCTTCACTGGGCAGGGTTGGGTTATTGGTAGGGAACCCACTTTATAATAAACATGGGGTCATTGGTTCAATCCCAAGTTCAGTCATTCCCATCTGATTGCAAAAATGAGGCCTTCTGCCCACTTTTTATTGGCATTCAGGATTTAATTGTTATAGAATGGTATTATTTTGTATTGGCAGCATTATCATGTTAAACAGGGTCCTGCTGTAAAAGCATTTTCATACGTGAATTGTTTGTTTTGTTCTATTATAAGAACTACTATAGCTGATGCCTTTCTTAACACACAGAATTGTTCTATGATATAAGTAATCACTAAAATCCTTTTTGTTTTCTTGCATTTTTATATCATTGAATTACCCCCAATGAATATTCTCCCATACACAAAGACTGTTAGACAACAAGTGTATGGAAGCTTTCCTGCCCAGTGGGTACCATTCTGCGGATGAAAATTGACCCTTGCAATTAGGACAAAATTGGTCGTAAAATGCTTGGACAACAGGCTATGGCAGGAATCATTTGGGATGCGTTTGATGAATTCTTGTTCACCATCGGGAGTCAGGGTAATGCACATAAGAGATGAATGGAATTTAAAATGATCTTAACGAGAAAAGGCACTTATTGACTGTGTTTTTTTGCTTCTATCTTCAGCTTTATCCTCCACAACTTGGATAGGCACTGTATAGTGCTGTAGTGCATAATAGAAAGCCCATTGCTATGTTTTGTGGTAAGAAAATATGTAATTATGGAATGAAAGTGTCCTTGACCCAAATTAGCTGCTAGGAAAGACCAGAGGAGGTCAATATTTTTATATAGTTGGAGGAAGTAGAGTAAGCTGGTCCCATGTTTGAGAACAAGGCCAACATATTTTTTTAATGCTTTGCTTATGTTCTTGAACTAAAAGCAGGCAAGTGGAAATTTGTATGTCTGATAAAAAGTACATGGTCAAGTGGTCAGAGAGAGAGAGAGAGAGGGGGGGGGGAGAGAAAAGAAAGAAAGACAGAGAGGTAGGGAAAGATGTATGGGGATAGTAAGAGAAAGAGAGAGGCAGAGAGATGGGCATTCTGCCCATACCTTCACGCTCGTTCTGTGCTTATGTTTTGTTTTGTTTTTGTATAATCCTATAGCAGATAATCTTATAAAATATGTACAATTTGGTAGGGCTTACACAAAAAATTTAATCATTGCAAATATCAATGTAATCATTGATACAGAGCTTGATACAAATCACTGAATACTTCACTAAAACAATGAAGAATCATTCAAGTTTTTATTGTCCTATGCTGTTCTTGATTGCCTATTGTATAATCAAGGTGCTCTGTACAGGTTGAGTATGGTAAGGACGATATTCGTGGAAGCGAGCACCACCGATTTAGGGTTGGTGCGTATTTAGGTCGTGTGTTATTTTCATGTGCAGCTATGTAAAGTGTATGCAGTGATTGTATTGAAGTAGGTTTTATGTGTGGCACTGGGAGGTCAATATTAAGGACTCTCACATAAATAGGTGCTTTTCTGTCTTTGAGTCTCGTCGGTAGGGCGGGTAGGTGCGTTGTCGTTGAGCAATAGGAATTAATTGCTTGTAGGCCTACTTGATGTACAATTGATCTGGGAGGAGATTCAGTGTTAAGTAGAATCCATCCCCTTTATGTTGCCTTTATTATTTAACATCCAGATGGATATTTGTGGGTAGAAATGAAAAGAAATTAAATTGAAGTGCATATGGCTAGGCCTAGAGATTTATTCATGGTCAGTTTATGAAGGTGATAGGAATATTTTATTCTGTGATAATGTAGGAAATAGGCCTATTCATTGTACAAATATTGTTACTTTTGCCTGTGTCATGGAAACTGATTACCATGACGATTTTGTTGTAATGGTCAGTCTATTCTTACTATAACAACACTATTTCTTCCATCTCTTATATTTCTGAACATGCATGATACAGTAATCTGATGTGTTCGGAAGGGGGGGGATGGGCTTAGCTTTTTATTACAAAGTGATGGATGAGTGCACAACTAAGAGAACATTTTTAGCATTCAAAGGTACAGAGTATGATATTGACCTATTGATATACATAAATATATGAAGATTCTTTCTCAACTACTCCTAAAACAATTCATAGTTGAGCATTCTTATCCATTGCATCTTCCTAACACTCTTGAAATGTTCAAACTTCAAGTAATGATACATTTTATAGGATTCTTTTTATTTTTCAGAATGTACTTTGGGATTAAACTTCACCCCTGTCATGAACATTCTGGGTGCAATTTGAAGCTTTCTGCACACAACGATTATTTCTAATCAGAAGCATGCACCCCTAATACACCCTCCACCCATCTGCAGATAGGCTTGAGCTTCAAGTCCACTTCACAGGCAAATATTTGACAAATGTATCCCTTTTCTTCTCCTCAGAATCTTGAAATATGTTTATCCCAACCAAAGATACTAATGTACTGGCAGGGATAGACTCAATCCAAGGATTTGTCAATTATTTTCCCTAACCCTGCCATGAGGGCTGATATTCTCTTTCAGAGAGAAAGGTTATCAATAGTGCTACGTGGCAAAAACAAGCGATTATCGACAGGACTAGCGATAAAGACATTATCGATAACAGCCCTACGTAACATTAATACTTATTGAAAGCTATGCCAGCTTGTTTTAATTTATGATTGAATTCTTTTTGTCACAGAAACACAATTTAAAAATCCAAGTTTGTGGTTGAAACAAATGGTTTAATTGCACTTGCCACAATGAGAAGAAAGTTTACTTTGAATAAAAAACTAATCTAACTTACTATCTTACAATCATATTATCTTTGGTTGTTTGTGGTTTAAAGAAAGCAGGTTGGTTCATTCTCGTTGGTATTTCCAAGGGTTCTCAATCTATATTTGTAGTTTGTATCACTGTATGGAGTTTTTTTTTTTTTTACAATAACCAGATTTTTGGTAAGCTGGTAGGCATAAATTTCACAACCATTTCAAGAATTATATTTCAAATTTGTGTAGATGTGTGAAGTTGCTGATCTCATACTTAAAAAAGGAGTGAATTTGCTTCTGATGCTGTATAATGCTTCTTTATTAACCACAGAACATGCCTTTTTGGGCTGTTTTATTTTCCCACTGTCATGAAATATAATCTTTTTCAAAATCTTATGGTCCTGTCTCATAATATTTCCACCTAACTAACCATCTGCATTCCGTCTCATTTTATTTCAGTCCCATTCATTATTTAACCTAAAAGTGTTAATATGCATAGAAATGCAATATTTATTGCTTTGACTGTCAACATCTAGTGTTTGTGATCATTGATTATTTATCATTGGTATCTCCCTTCAGGTGCGGTTTGAATCTTATTTCATTTTGTCATATGTGGGAGGTTAACTGTTTCGATCACATAAAATATACAGGTATCATGTATTTTTAATCCAAACAAAAATAGAATTAAGAAGTTAACAAATTAAGAAAAATAAAATGAAAATTTATTTAACTGTTTTAAACAGTGATGGGTGAGCTGTTGGTTTAGTTATCCTTTTTGTTTTTTTCTTCAAATTTTAGTCTAAAAATATATATTAACCATGAAGTTTGCTTTGATAGATTTGTAACAATTCAGCTGTCCCCTTTTTAATTAAAGTGAAGTAAAGCTCATGATAATGATACTGTCCATGGAGAGCCAAGCCATGTTTTAACAGTTTTCTTGGCACAGCAAATTTTGAAATATAATTTGAAGTAGTTAAGTATTGATATTTTAATATATAATTTGAAGTAATTAAGTATTGATATTTTAATATAAAATAAAAAGTAGTTAAGTATTTATATTTTAATATAAAATAAGAAGTTAATGATATTCAAATATAAAATATAAAGTTATGTATTTATATTTAAATATAAGATGAAAAGATGAGTTCATAACTTCATCACTCCTCATTTTTAGACATAGCCTCGTTAACTTTTTGGAGAAAGCAAATTTGAGAAATCTTGTGAACTTTTTTTCTCATCTTGATTAAATTTCTATGAGTTTATTACACTCTACATGTAATCTTGAGTTTTTCACAATGTAGCTTATAAATTTGATGACACATTTTTCATGCTTTCTACTCCAATCAATATTTGGTCTTTTGAACTGTGAAGGGTACATGTACATGGCTTTATTCCGACATATTGAATATAGATTGTGTGTAAAATTTTATCTGAAAGTAGGTGTTTCACTGTGGTGTACATCTAAAGCAACTTTACCCCCCCCCCAAAAAAAAAAAAATGTGTGAAATTTGATTTTTAAATGATATGCTGTTTATATGCCATATAGCACTGAGGTGTGAATGGACCACTTACATTACCTAGCTGTTAAAGATCAAATAGCAATCTAAATTGACCATTCTAGTGATTGATGGCTTGACCAGACAGTTTCAATGCCAATAATTTCTTAATGACCAGTTTATTTTAAGGGATACTGAGTAATGGGGTATTAAACAAGCAAAACATTGAAAATGAATTGGAATCGGATAAAAATTACATTGGAAATTTGAAATCAGATGAAAAATATAAAGTTATGTTTTGTCATAACTGTTGAATGCAATATATTTTCCTCAAATGGAGGAGTGAACTGTTGATGCCACAGATATAACTTTTGTACTTTATCACATAGGTTTTTGTTCATATATTTTGGGGGTTCCAAGAATATAACAAAATGAGATCTTTGTGTTAGATGATCGTTGCTGTAAATAATTATTACAAATATATTAGAAATGGTAGGGATGTGACATTAGCTTACTTTTATCATTGAAGATACACATATAATAATCATACCTGGTTTCATATCAAAATCAAATAACAAATATGATTGATGTTAGACAATTTTTATAGTAAAGTCACTGTCCATTTATTGAAAAATAATCACTATTCTCAATTTCATAGAAGAAAACTTGTTGTAGCACTCATTGATGTTAAAAACATGAAGGATCGACCATCTTAAATAATGATTGCTGTTATTAGAGGTACCATAAGCTATTAACTCAGCACAGCTCATTTGAGTTTCCCATGGAAAAAAATAAACACCCAAAGGATAAGTTTACATATATATTCTAGGCCCCTTAAATAATCAATTGCATACAATTAGGTAGTGGAATTTAGATGAAAAACATCAATTATGGATATGTAGAATGCCAGGTCTAAACTTGAAAAATGAATGAGGCTTCAACGGTTCTTTGAGTCAGGGCGGTATGACATTTGTCTTAATTTCAAATAACCATTCTTGAAATATGAGTCCTTTCACAAAAGCCGCACAGGTAGCTGAGGTTAGTCTTGATATTCAGCCAGCTGTATTTTATTCATGGCATCTTGAATAATTTTGAGAAATGATAAGATGGTCATCGCATTAATTGAAAAAATTTGTTCAGAGAATAAACTTTAATATTTTTTAAAGAATGAGTTATATTTTTAGATTATTAAGAGTTATAATTAGATTTTTTTTTCTCCTGTCTCTTATTTTGAAGATGAAATGCATTATGTAGTATACATTCTAAACTCCTTGGAGTGTAATCAGTCACCAAGCCAAAATAAGATTAAACATCTAAAACATATAGAATGGGAAATAAATCTTATTGATTAATCATTCTTAGTCTAATTTTATTTCAATCTAATATTAGGCACTTAGATTGATTTTTTTTATCTTAGGCATGTAGAATTTATGTATACAAAAGATAGAATAATAGAATGAAATTAGAATATTTTTAAGGGAGGAACTTGGCTTAACAAGAGCAAGCACTAATCAATAATTATGCATTTTATGATTTTTGCATTAGATTTTTATTGTTTTTATGTTGTAAGTAAACCATTTGATTAAAAACCATTGAATACAACATTCATAAAAGCTGCAAGATAAACATTGAGAATAAGAAAAATAACAGTAAAAAAAATCAACACAAGGAGCAAAATTGAGTATTTGGTATAAATATAAATGCAGTTATGCAAATGAAGAACTTTGCAGCTTTGTTATTTTTTTCATATAATTCTAATGTAGTCTACTGTTTACATACAAAGAGATTTTGAAGTGATAATTTTTATATTTCATGTTTTTATGATTAGATTGTAAAACAGTTTCCCTTGTAACATTGCAAACCTTTGTTATTATTATTAGCACATCATCCTACATTCAGATCTAATGAACATGTTCCAATTGCAATGATATTATCTAATTGGGTTTGTCTTTCTAAGCAAATTCTATCAACAAAATTGATATGAAAGATTAAAAAACAGGAGCCTGCACAAGACTTTAAAATGCCTGCTTGTATAGTAGAAAATAAATCTTTGGCTTAACTTCTGACTTGGCCTGTGACATATGCATGGGAAATTAGGCAAATTTTGAGAAAATTGTAAAAAACAGGCCTAGGTCATTGACATTGGTCATCTAGTTTGAGGTACTTTTTATAGACAAGAGATGAAGAGTGGCTGATCCGACCTCGTTTCACCCCTGGTAGTTAGATAAAATATGAATTTCAGTCTTCGGCAAATCAGTTGGCCCCTTTTTGTCCAATACAAAGTGAGGCCCGGTTTTCACAAAGAATTTTTCTGAGTGATTTGGTTGGATGTCTGTTTGGACCTCTCTGTCTTTGTTCAATGACAACAGATTATTATATTGCTCCACCATTCTTGGAACAAAGACTGCCTTTTCCTTTTTTGGGTATTACTTACTTTTAATCTTATTCTATACTTATTCCATGAAGACTAGTTACAATATGAAAAATTTAGCTATCATCAGGTCATTAACATGGCAGATTTTTTATTTTTTGTGTGATGTCAAATTTTGTGATGAAGATGCTTATATTCATGTATTTATTTTCATTGACTGATTACCTTTTGAGTTCAACGTCATTTGGTATATTTATGATGTTTTGACGTCAATGTTGTGTCTCCCAGGCCTGGTTTGTAGTATCAAAGGAATTGTAATAGAAGAAATTAGAGAGTAGTTGAATAATAAAATCATAATTGTCATTTGCACCATTGTAATATTATCATAGCAAGCAGAATTTTAGAGAGTAGTCTTGAATTCTGTCTAAAAAAAAAAACACTGATGTAATTGATGAGAGAAAGTGATATTATTTGTAATTTCTTATAGTGGTCTTATTTTTTAAAAAGGACTATACTGCATCCTCATCTGAAGTATAGCCAACTATAATCTAACAAAGAAAAAAGTCCAGAAATCTGTAAACAAAATTCTCTACGTAAAACACAAATTTCAACGGCATTAAAAAGGTTACATTATTATTTATTAGAGGGAAATTTATTCAATGGGTGATGATAAACATTCTCTTAAAAGTTTTAGTTTTCGATATATTTCTTTGTGGTTTGTTTTTTGTTTAGAAAATGTTGGCCACAAATGTATCACCAGGTATTAAAAGATTGAGTGATGACTGTTAATTCCATTAAAAAATTATATGGCATTTTCGTTGTCAAGAATAATGATAGAATGTAAATTTTCCAAGGCGTAATTTTCTTGGATATTCTAATGTGATTGATGCTTATAGAAAGAATGATATTAAAGATTTGTGTCCTGCTTTTTGTTGTTGTCATGATTATTGGTCTCTTAGATGATTTTCTTGTGGAAAGTGGGTCAAGTCTCAAAGCCTTGAGTCGGAATGGTATTCTGGATTTGTCTTAATTATTTTTCTGGTTTTAGCATCACTAGTTTAGAGAGTAAGTAGTCTGCAATTTTCAGACGTGGCGTTTCTCTTCTTTGTTCGTCTGGTTATGGTTCAAAGAACTATCAGACTTTTTTTTAAAGAACTGAATTTTTTTATAGATTAAATGAAATATCATAGAACACATGTTATGTGAGAGGGCAGTCTAAAATCTGGGGCCTTTTACCCAAGCATAGCAATGATCGTAGAACATTTTAAGCAATTGATTCCATTGCCTACAATGTACAATCAATCTAAACTATACGATTAATTGCTAACTTTTGTGTTACGCGACCCTGATCTATCAAGGGGTCAAGTTTTAGAATTTAATCTTTGTTTATATTTATTCTGCATAGGCTTACAATATTTCAGTCTATATGCAATAATTATTTTAAATGAAGAGTATACCAGTATACAGAAGAATAACTTTACTGAGAGAGGGTGCTTAATGTGATAAATGGATTGTATTTGCAATTGTATTAATAATAAATAAATGATGAAATTATATAACAGTCTATACACTGTTAAGTTATTCATGTTAGAATAAAAATCTAAATATAGTTCACATTATTCATCCCCTGAACTTCAGACAGGCTGTTACATAGATGTCATGGGTTACTAAAACATCAATTTATTTCACTATGCATGGGACCTACCTGTAGGTGATTCCTTTGTCGAGCCTTTGGAGATGAGAAATTTCATTGATCACTATTTTGCTGCTCTTGAATATTCTTAATTTCACATGGAGATGGATATTTTTAGTTGATATCTAAATATTATTAAGTTGATATGTTTGTATGTCTGAATAATAAATTACTGGTCTGCTGGCTACTAGTGTACACAAATTTTTAAGGTTCGGATGATTAAATGTGTTTTTCGGATGGCAGTCCCTTGAGAATTCACCATGTACATTATTTTAGAGGTAAAAGAAGATGAGTTCTTCATTCCTGTTGACTGCCCCAGCCACCAGCCTCAAGTTTCAGTCTTCGTTTTTCGAATGGCGCTTAACCTTTACGTTTTCTCAGCTCTCAGGTGAAAGTTAATCACAGGGAAACTGTACTCATTAGCTAATGTATCTGCAATGAAAGAAACAACCCTGCCGGCATGTCAAGATTTTCATTGTGTGCCCACCGAAAGGGCATTAGCAGGGGAGTTTTCTTGTGAAGAATCAAATGTTGTCCCACTCCCGCAGTTGTTTTTCATCACTCAGAGACATTTATTCAGAGTTTGGCCATAGGTAACAGAATGGAAGATGTTGCTATGTAAGGCAAGCACTTAAAAAAGAATATTTTACATGCTGTAACCAACTTACCAAGTTGGCACACTGTAAATTCAAGATGGTAAACATCGCCCTCTATGACATAGAAAGCCTATGGGCTTTCAGCCAGGATTGAGACTATTGACCATGACTATTTGTAGACCTGAAATATGACTTTATGTACCTAGTGAGCTGTATGGCCTTACTTTAATGCTCCTAAATTTGTCAATAACTTCAATTCTTCATTCTGTGTTAGTCAGAAATGGTTAAAATGTGTTCATTCCCCCCCATATTGTTAGCATGAAAGTTCAGTCTTTGACTTTCAAAAAGTTTCCCTTTGTATGGTTGGTGGCCCTATATCCGCGACTGTCAGGTGTCAGTTTCAAATTAATGTGCAGAAATAGTCTTCCATTTGGGTCTGTGCTCCATTAACGGTTGCCATCGCTAGACTAGACCCATCCTTGTTGAGTCTGTACTACTTTGTTTTGGGTCCAGGACTCGGGCTGAAGTTAATGTCAGAAGCAGACATTGAAAGAAAGGTGTTGTGGGGCAAAGAAAATATATTCATATTGATATATCTTGATTGCTCTTCACCCAAATATTTTCCCTGGTATCCGATTTCAATTTGGCGAGGGACTGAGGGCATGTGAACTGTCTGAGGCTTCTTCCTGCCCCGTAATAGGTTCCATGGCTTCAAAATGTTTGGATTTCAATTTGGCCGTGCCAGGGATTTTCGGCAGCATTTTCATAGCATTCCGCAGCGATGTACAAATCTGGTGTTATTCTGCGCAGACTGGAGGGGATGTCTGCAAAAGTGTGTGATGGTTTCCTCTCAGTCAATTTAATCCAGATCTTTTATGTGCTAGAAGGCTGTTAGTATTGTGGTTAAAGGATATGCAACATATGACCTTCTCACACTCAGATGATGTTTGTGAACCTTTAGGTCTTTATGCTGTTGAAAACATGCAGTAATTGGGTAGAGTTATGTTATTTTCACTGGAGAAGAGGGAGAGATATCAGTGTGAAGTTTTATGTTTTTAATACCTATTTAAGAAAAAAATAAATGAAATAAACTTCCATTGTTCTTGAATTGTTATTTTCAATTTTCCAGAGGACTCATCGATGTAATAAATATTTCCCCTTTGGTTTCTTTTTTAACGTGTGTGTATGGAGGAAGGGTAGAGGGGTGGAGAAACAATTAGTGTTACATTTTCCCGCTCACTCCTGTTTGACATATTTTCACCAACATATAATTTGTTAACATATTGAATTAAAACCACCACACAACTCTGATACAAGATAGATTTGTTTGAAAATGCAGAAATTCTATAAAATCTCTTTCCTATTTTGTATCTTCTAATAAAAAAATAAAAAATGTTAAGTTTAAGTATTTTTAAAGTTTGATTTGTTAGCGTCCTATAAAACTTCAAACTATTTGTACGTACTAACCAGACCTTCATGAAGATACAAATTCTTGGTGTGAGACAGACATTTAATAGCAGTCAGAAAATTATAAAGCTGGGTTTTTTCACCTTGCAAATACCCATAAGTTCATTAAAAAGTGCAGGAGTAGGACTCTTGCTATGTGCCCAACGATGCATTACAACCTGATTTTTTGACCTCATGTAACAAGCTAGATTATGTATCTTCGTAACTGTTCGGAAACAGTAGGTGACAAGCTTTCCGCACCGAAGGTGCCAAAATTTCGTAAACCGAGGACCTCTTCCACGGGGTCATGCATGTCATGCTACGTTCAAGGCTCAAGATTTCCGAGACTCTCAGTAGTCTTTGCCCCAGGCTGTGACATATTATCTCAAGTAGGTAGCTCTTGTATCACATAGTCTTTTAAAGGGAAGAGGGCTTTCATGTTAGACTTCTTTTGTTTCATGGTCATGTTGGTGCAAGACTTTTGCATCTGCATGAATGCTCATGTCACAAAGACCCTGTTCTCATATACGTTCATAAACTAGTTTAGTGGAAACCAGATTATTAGAAACTATAGTACAGTTTCACGTGTAATAGGGATGCTCCAAGCAGTCTTGGAAGTGATCTTAAGTGGTCTTCCAAACCAGTTTGGAAAGCCACATCACAATATGGTTTCAAGACTGTTTTTCCTCGTTAAACTGGTTTAAGTGTATGGTAGGACACAACCGTTCTTCGGGAAGTGATCTTTGCACATTTTGGGCACGCTGCTCTACACATTGGCCTGTATTCTGAACTCAGGTTTAAATTAAACACTGGTTTAAAGTTGTGGTTTAACTGCAGAGCGCCAATTGGAGCACAAATCCCTACAGTACACATTCAATTCATTAACTCATATGGCACCAAATTGTTCGTAATTGTCTGGGAATGATAACTAAAGTATTTTTCTTCGTTATGAAAGCAAAATTAAACAAATAGTAAACATGAGAAATATACAATATAAACAGAATTTTTGGCTCTCCACAATTTTTAGCACAGAGTTAGACCGTGGTTTAAGTTAAACCCGACTTCAGAATACAGGCTACTTTGTGTAGAATGCCTATGCTGCAGTTTCAAATTTAGCACAAAACATGCCACCCCACTGAGAGAGCATTCCCGTAGCAACAAGACCATTTTTAATACATGAAGCAGTTCTGAAAACCAGTTCAGGAGATGGTGATGGGGACGCTAGTGAAGCGATTTTCTAACTGGTTTCCTAGACTGGTTTAAAGGAAACCATTTCAAGAAAGTATACTGAGAACTGAAGTAAAAGTTTTTAACTTAATTACATTTCAGAATATACATGGTGTACATTAATTTATATCAGTGTAGAGAGGGAAAGCCAGATATCTAAAGGGGGGATTTGGAATTAGAGCAATCATACCCCTTTCATAAACCCAATTACTATGAATTAGGTGGCTAATAGCAGCATAATTTGGTCGTAAAATTGGAGGAGGACAAGAGTTATCCGCATTACTCTGATGCTGCTATTATCCGCATAATAGCGCCATCGGGATAAGATTTTGAGTTTATGAACGCATTTCCAAATAATGCGGATAATTGCCATGGTGCGGTCACAAGGTCACCCTTTTCCATCACAACCGCATCGGAGGGGGCGTGTCCAGTTGTCATGGCGATTATCCACCTTTTTCAGGACGGGGCGCTCGTAAAAATAATGCGGCTTATTTTCGGAGTTTATGAACGCAATTTTTATTGAATTATCCGCATTACTCTTAGGCGGCTAATTGGAGGATAGGTTTATGAAAAGGGTATTAGTGGGAGGATGATAGATAGAGTGATTTAGTGAAAACTTTCTTTAATATAAGCTGGAATCAGTTAATGTTATTAATGGGCTTAACAGTATTTCAGTAACGAATCACTTATCCTAGATGTATAGGCCTACATTACTTTTAAAGTATGCATAGTGTTTTTCTCCTTATAGTGTGAGATAATGAAAGATTTATATGTGCATATTGCATTATCAGTCATGCTAAACTCTTTTCTGTTTTATTTATCTATTTATCCTTAACTCATGACCTCGAAGAATTAATTGCCATTTGCACCTCATTCTTAATGCTAAACTGGAATGGGATGTTTAATACATATATTAAATCCATTGATCTTTAAGTCACATTGATCTTTAAGTCACAGGAGGATCTTTTATAAAAGGTCATAAGAACCAGAACTTTTTGAAGGTTAAAGTGGTATAGGAATGACCTCATATAACAACACCTTCCCTGAATCAGCATCATCTATTAATAAGAGCTTTTATTTGGATTCTGAAGCTGAAAGTTACTGTTTTGTTGCATAACAAATTCTTGAATTGAGACTATTATGGGATAGATAAGCTCTAAAGGGATAGTTTGTTACAGCATTGTATTTTAAATCGCGCAAATGTAGAGCTGTTACTGGCAGAATTATGCTTAAATTAAGTCGTTTCAGAGTGAATGCATCTATTCCTGTCTATTTGTATATTCAAAGGCTACCAGTCTACCTCAATTTCAAGTTGAATGAATGGGAAAAAATCAATGAAGTAACACTAAATATTGTAAAGTGAGAAAGTCTGGCAATTTTCTTACAAAATAAATCTAAATCTTTCCTCCACATAACCATGATTTAGTTTGAATTTAGATGAGAGCTATTGATGTTAAACTTTATTGTTTAAAAATATGTTTATGAAAATGAGTCACAGCATTGGCTTATTTTCATATTGCCCATGTTATGCATAAATTTTTATTGTTTTCCAAAACTGTATAGAAAGTGGTACGACCATGAAGAGATAATTTTTACTTTGTATTAAAGTGTTACTTATTTTTTGGAAGGAAAAGTTCAAAAAGTGCTCATAATTTGTGAATTTTATAATTCATTCTTAAAGGATTGCCATGTGTGAAATATTCAATCCCTTTTCCAACATTTAGGATATGATTTATACCTGCTAAAGTTTAGAAAGGGAAATTATCTTGCCCTTGAAACATTCAGACTATATTAAGTACCCAACACTTGACATTCCGGATGTGACACAAGAAGTCATTGTTGTTACTTTTCTATTTTCTTTCATGTCTGGAAAGCAAACTGTAGCTTGAATACATAAATAGACACCTGTTGAATACATTCTCTGTAAGATTATGAAAAAGTCATCAATCAATCAAGAAGTTTTTATTATTTAGGAAATAGTAATTGATCCCATTTAACCTTCCTCTATATGTACTTCTTTGAAATGTGTTATTAAACTATGTTTGCAAATATAAGCAGAGTAACTTAAAGCAGATGCTAACATCAGTGTTTTATTAGGAAATAATATCATTAAGATTTTATGTCTCTTGTGTCTCTTCCTTAAAAATTTGTTTGAGTGCAACATTTATATCTGGAAAATAAATTCTTTATGTTACATATTGTTACATGTCGGGGGGGGGGGGGGTCACAAAAAATTAGGTGTGACTTATAGTGCTAATTCCGCTCTTGTTATTTTTATGCATAATTTCATTGATAAATACACAGCAGTGTGTGTGTCTCCTGACCATAATTCAAACAATGCAATGATCAGTGTGGTATTATATTTGCATTGACCACATGAAGTTTGAAATATGTCATTGATACACTTAAAGCTAAATTACAGTAGTTGCAGTAAAACACTGATTTCGTGAGAAAGTCTGTAAAACCAAGGTGAAGTATTACTATATCATCATCGTTCTAGATCTGGTACAGTTACATAAACTGAACTTTGTGAAATCATAAAATCTAAGCTGAAAAATAATCACGCTGAAGATCGCCAACACAGATAGGCACACCTGGGACAGTGTATATTATATTGCTGGAATAAAGACCCGACAGAAGTGCCCGAATCCGCGCTTATTTTGCTTAATTCTTCCAGAATCCTTCGGCACATATTTTTATTCATATAAACAGACACTTGGGTGGTCATTATATTGGATTCTGTAAAAAGTCATTTTGAGATCGTTACCACAACTGGCATTTACCTTTAAAGCTTTGTAAAACACCACCCATTTTCTATATTAAAATGAATACAGAAGGTGGAAGTATCATTTACTGCATGAGAATATTGATAAAACTCAATGAAGGAAAATGCACATTTTGTGAAGTGGGAAAAGAAAATAGCGCTTTGAATGATGCTTGGAGAATATGAATATTAATACAATGATTTTGATTGATCATGTTCATTATTGAGCTAATAAATATATTAGACAGATGGAAATTGTACAAAATTAATATGAGGTTTATTGCACTTGTAAGAGAATGACTCATTTTGTTGATGTGAGAGACAGAAAGGCATTAGCTCTATGGAGACTTCTATGTATTAGCACCTTTATAGCTCTCACTGGATGAAAATGTTCATAATTTCCCAGATGATTAGCTTTGAAAAGAATCAATTGATTGATATGAAGCAGACAGGGTGTGAAAGAGAGATTAAATATTGTCTTGGTATATTGATGGATCCATAGACTCAAACAGGTGTCATATTCTGTCTATGTAAATCATAAACTTATCATCGTAATCGTAAAGTAACTAATAACTCTCAGCCAACATATGCCTCCAGAATGTATTTTTCTCCTCTCAGTTTTGTGGAACACTAACAAAGTACCATTTCAAATGCTTGATGATTACCAACAGAGTAGATATTCAAACAGATGTATTTTTTTATGTATGCCATTCACAAGTTGATTCCCTATACTTTTCTGATTTTTCACATGCTGAATTAATGTGGATGCTCCCATAAATTATTGTGATATTGAGAGTACAGTAGCCTTGATTGGCAGATTGATTGATTGACTGCATTTATTCTTTTTCATTCCAAAATTCAACAAAAGAGGCAAACACAAAAATAAGATATCCAGAAATGAAAAGGGGGAACCTACTGGAAAGCAAAGCTTGTTAGTATGGGTACCTTGCAATAAGTAGTTGATGAAATTCAAATCGTAAATTAAAAAGGTTTTTACAGTGAAAAAGAATACCAATTGGATCAAGCTGTAGGATTTAAGACTCATTCCTCTATATATTTGGAGAATTTTTAATCCAACATACGAAATTATATAGATAAATTTAAGAAAATAGCTGTCTGCACCCCATCTAATTTTAAATTTCCCCTTTTGCCATCCCTCTATTTCAAAATGCTTGAACCATCCCTGCTTTCAGATTGGGTTAACGATATTGATTGGTAATATTGTTGAAATGTCTTGGGTTTTTTTTTACAATGTACAATTTTGGAGGAAAATGTTGACTATTGAGATTCATCACCTTCATTGCAGAGATTTGTGAATTGCTATGGGTCATTATCTTTTGTGATTTTTTGCCTCTGAATATATATAATTGGAAAAATATTATATCTGAGTCCCAACAAACATGCTGTAAATCTGCAATTCCTATCAACCGAAATAAATATCTGCTTTCAGCCACTTCCGCCTGGGGACACCATCTGATTGAAGCCTGTTCTTGCAACAAGTTCATGTAGATAGTAAATATATCAGCTGTGTGCAGGTTGGTCTAACTGACCTGTCCCCCCAATGAATATCCCAACCTTCTTGCTTTAATTTTGTGCGGTTTCAATTCATGTTTTCCAAACTCTTTGGCATTTGGGGAGTTCAGGTCAATACCATTGCTGTATTTCAGGGCACAAAAGGATAACAATACTGAAATATGGACAGTTTTGATTGCTTCTGACATGTTCAATGTCTGTCTATCAGTTACAGGTCCCTTCATCTCCTTTTCTCTCAGACCCCCCCCCCCTTCTCTTCTTTTTCCTTTCCCCTCAGTCGCTCTCCTCTCCATATTCTTAAAAAACACAACTTGTTAAGGCTTAGGCATTAATTATCATTAAAATTAATCAATTATCAAGCTGTGAAGTCTTCAATGATATACATTAATTTGAATTATTTTGAAAATAATCACTTCATTTTCTCTGTTTTTCCTGTACACCCCTTTCTCATTCCCCTGTTTTCAATGTCAGTCTCATTTGATTTCCCATTCTTTGTTTTTTCAATCTTTCTGGGATAAACTTGCAATGCCTCCTTTTTTCATTTTTAAGTGAACTCATCAACACATTTTTTTTTCTTTTCTTTTGTTGTGATGCATACAGTCATGGTGACAAACTATTTATTATTCTAATTTACAACAATATTTTTTTTAGTAACCTTGATATGTCTGACATTGTTCATCATATTTCTATTCATATCTATATATAATTCCATTATAATCTCTAAATCAATTCCTATCATTATCAAACATTTGATTTGCCTTTGAAAAAAATGCAATTTATAATGTTTTAAATTCTTAAAATAGGCTATTACTCTTGTGTGTTTTTTCCTGAACGCTATTCCGAGTTACATGGAATGGCTTGATAAAAATCTGTGCAAAAAGGAACCAGCAGTCAGATAAGAGAGTCCCAAGACTGCAAAACATAAATGTTGATTTTTTATACAAGTCAATGACTCTGCTTTATTAGTAGGCTGAATATTAAAGCAAATATTATCATATAGCATGTCATAGAAGATGATGATTCTTTCTGTCATCTGAAATCATGACAGATAGTAAAATGGCGAAGAAATTTGCACAAAATCCATCCATGTATACTACATTGAGTCAAGTAGACAATTGCTTCTAGACTAAAACAACAGTTATTGTATAAGAAATCATTGTGAAAATGAAAACAAAATTAAAGTTGATTCATTATTGATGTTTGGAGGAAATGAGACTATTCACAAATATCGCAGTAAAGTAATCATTGAGTCCTTGAATCTGATGCAATAAGAACTTCACATCAATATTGCACCATGGTCAACATTGTTTATTTATCTGCCAATTATTGGTCTGTTTCTAGAGCTAATTGTTGGGGAACGGTTGAAGTCACTGCATTGTCATCTCCCCTGTATAACCTCCTCAAAACGTGGTCAGCAGTGCGTGTCATTATCACAGGACAGTAAAATAGATCCATTCATACATGTAATTATCAGAACCAAGGACGAAATGAGAATCAAACTTCTATAAGGCCCTGCTGATATAGATTTTGTCCTTGTTTCTTTTCAGTATGTGTTCATATTGAATGAATGAGGCACACGGTCTATATTATCCCAACATGATGACAGACTGTAGTTATGAATATTTCATTCAGTGATTATTGAGGTCCTTTTCTTAGTCCATGACCTTGACTTTCTTTGCCCATAATCAAATTGTGTCCTATCCCAGAAAACATTGCTTGGTTTAGAAAAAAGGTCCCTGCAGTCAAAATGCCAGATCTGAACTGTGTATGTGAAGTTGCTTTCTCATTATTGACCAGATTCCAAGATGTTATTTGGGGGAAAATATTTTGATATTGATGAAAAATGTCAAGAGATTTAATTTAATTCATTTAAATCTTCTACAATGATAATTCAAACATAAGGGAATGATGTGATGGTTATTTCATGACCATTATATTTCTTTAAATTTGATAATATCTAATGTAGCAACTGTATCTGTGATGATAGTATATTAGTTTGTTCTTTGGATAATCGGACAGTTATATCAGATTATATGAAATATCATAAAAATATTCAAGTTAGGACTAATTGGTTTACATTCATATTCCCTGACTTTAATCATTTTGTTTCATTTTGGTAATCTGTGTATGCAATTGTGTTATATTCCATATGTCTGTGTGGAAAACTTTAACAGTGAAGTTTCGCTATATAGCAACTTTCTTGGGTCCCAATATATTTCAATAACCTGTATTCACACTGATATCCAACCTGTAATGGTTTCTTATGTCGTGTTTGGTGTAGCAATCAACTAAACCCCACAAATTACCTGCTAATTGCATCTAGTAATTTCGGTATTGTGCTGATTTGGATAAATTGCTGGATCAGACATAAATTTGATAATTTTTAAATGCAGGCTGGTGAAGATTTAACCTAACCTGTATTCTTAGATCCTTCAAGGCCATGGTCAAGAGCGTTTAAGGTTTCCCTTTAGAACACAAGAATGTTTATTCAGCCTTGTGTAGGAGTACATTTACAGATGAGCAATTTTTACACCTCATATAAAAATGGTCAGTTGAATTCAATGAAATTGCCATTTTCCGGTACAACATCTTTTAAAAGGAAAAGAATTAAGTTGTGAAAAGATGAAGGTTGTAACTTTGAGCACTCAAGTTTAGTTTCTTGTTATTTGGAAAGAGTGTAAGGAAAAGATTCGCCATAGTGACCATTCAAACTCTAGATTTAGTCCTACATTATATAGTTTTTATCTGTAGCATTTTAGATTCAAATGTTTGAGTTTTTGAAAATACACCAAGATGAAATGATTGGTCACTTTTGATTGACACTAATCACATGTGATGTGAATTTATTTAAAACTCCTGTAAATTATAACCCTATTTAATGTGAGAGAAGTATCCCATAGTACACCTTTTAATTATCATGGTAATATTAATTCAAGGTTAGCCAATTTAGCCTTTCACAATAATAAATTGTTTAGGTTCACAGGTATGTGTAGAGCTGACCCAGAGTTTAATATCTCATGAAAATTGAAATAGGATTTTTTAGTGTTCTTAATCTTGATATATTTGATTTTTAAAAATATGATGAGATTCTCTGGAGTTAACTCAAACAATATTTTAGTGTTATGCTTCAGTTATATCAGTTTCGAAGAATCTTTGCAAAAAGACTGGTGTAACAAGGCAAATCATTTATAACTAATGTAGCCTTGTTTTTTAATAGTGTGTAGTATATATACTGTTTATTTCTAATTCATGTGATAAGTCTTTGCATAATTTATCTTTTATTTTACTTCTTTTCTCTTCCCATGTTTCTTTGGTTAATTCATCAATCTTCTGCTTATTCAGGTGAGTTTACAGATTTTTTTCCTACTAATTTTCATTTTATTTCAAACACTGTTTCTATTAATATTTATATTTTCACATCTTGCTTTGTGGTATCCCAGTCAGCTTTTTGTATTGGGGGAAACCCCATATTTGCGTCAACCAGAATCTGCACCCCTCGTGGTATGTTTCACATTAATTTGCAAACACAAGGGGCTCCTTTTTGCCACTTGAATCTCAACAGCCCATTGAGGAGTCAAAAAATAAGGGTATCATATTGGAATGAAATATTTCACCAGACATTAAAAGGGACATATGGGACTAAGGAAATATTGGGGAGATAAAAATATGCTTCTATCCACTTTATAACCACAAACTGTTGTATCCATTATGATATTTGAGATTGATAACAAGTTATTGCATTTTCAGTGTTATCATATTAAAAGAGCTTATTTTCTGAAGTGCATTTCTAAATTTAAAGTGAACAAATTATTGAGTAAAATTACATACAGCTTTTTGTTCAATATTCATTGTTGAGTACACTGTATTAGATTCTTTAACATTGCCTTTGTTGTTTGCTTTCTCTCTGATAGTTTGAGTTGTAGAATATATATTTTGGTCTAATACATTTTTTTTAATAAGTGATGATAACGAAATTATCTTCTAATTCACATTAGGTGTTTATTTGTGGTTTACTGTCATTTTGGTCTATGGTGTGCATTGCATCATTTAAAAAAATATAAAATCAAATTTTAAGGTGCAATCATTTATGAAAATTTTGAAGGATTCAATCAAATTGTCAAAGTTTCACAACCCCCTTTATTTAGTTGCCTTACGGATTCGAAAATTCATTCAATGAAAAGTCCCAAACCACATCCTAAGTGATTTCTAGCGTTTCAGGACGATTTCCCCTTGCCACAAGTAGTAGCCAAAGCAAAAGAAAACCCTCTTACACCTACCCCTAAAGAGCCCCCTACTCGGAAGCCCCCAAAAGAGAGAGGCAACAAAATTCATCACCTAATAGATTGACCCCAAGGGAAACCTGGTCAGTGAGAAAGGGCTGGCTGGCTGGCTTTTCACTGCTCATTCACTAGTGTTAGACTCCTGCTTGATGATCTGTGCGAGCTCTCAGAGCCACCGAGAGAGCGTGATGCCATCTTTTGGTGGCGTCACTGGCTGCTTTGGTGATTGTTAGGCCCAGTGTTTGCCGAGTGTGTGAGGAGTTGTGAAACATCAAACACTTGGTAGGTCCCCAAAGTCCCCTGCCTTATGAGGTGCCCGTGGAGGACCCTCGTATGTAGTATGATCTGTCTCTTCATAGAGGTAAATTTGTCTCCGTTTATGACAGGAAAATGAAGGATTACCGCTCACAGGAGCATGTGACTAATGTGAAAACGAATGTGGCTCATGTAAGACAATAATGGTTTTAGCATTGCATTTTCTCTTTTTTTTTCTCTCTGAATGATTTATTGTATATGACTTATGAGAATTCCATCAGTGAATTTTTTGAAAGTATCTATTACACACATAAAAAGAAAAAAAGGTATTTTCCCTTCTTTTTTTAATGAGGATTTCTTCAACGTAATTGAGTACTGTCTTTCATTCTTATCATTATTACTCATTCAGTTGATGTACAGTAGTTTAGATCCTTTGAATTTGATAACGGTGTGGAATAAATAAATAAAAAAACCTGTTCATGAGTTGAAATATATGATCACCCTATGACGTTTATTATGCTTGTTTTCAATTAATCATATTTGAATATTATATATTTATTATTAATTTAAATTAATTTGTGAATAACTTGACTTAAAATGATTATTAAATGTTAATATTAGCAGTGTTAGCCAAAGGATAGTGGGCATAAAATTGATTAAAAATGGATCTTGTCCAAATCACATGATACTCCACTCATGTCATTTGTCTTATTTTTAATAGAATATATACATATCAGCTGTCAAAGTTTAGGCAATCTGTCAGTCATTTCAAAGGGATGCTCCCAGGATAGAATATGCATTTCAATTACGTGAAATAATTTCAAACACAGTGTTCTGATCATGTATGAAGTGAATGTTAGTAATTGATCAAGATGCAAAACTAGCAAACACAAATATTTCAACATTTCTTTTATAGTTCATTTAAGATTTGAATAATCAGTAATGACTGCATGAATGTACAGCTTCATGCCTTAAATATTTATATTTCAGAAAATCAATAAGAGTATAATTTGAATCAAAAGAAACTAAAACAAATAATAGCTGTTTCAATCACAAAATGTTGGATTTTTTTTTCTTACAAGTGAAGGTATTTATAATCAAACAGTTAAAATGTCAGCTTCCCATTAATATTCCAGTCATTCACATATAGTTCATAACATGCACAGATTGAGAAAACGCCCCCAGATTCAATAAATCTATGATCAAGAGTTAATATGCAATTTGAGGTATTTGAAAAGAAAACGCAGAGAAGGGTTTATCTTGTACTTGATCCCTGTCTGCTTATGTGTACCATTCCAGATAAAGATAAGTAGGAAAGATTTCCAATCTTTCAAATTTATATGGATAATAAATTCCCCTATATCTTTCGTCATGTATAAATTTGACTCTGTCACTTTACTTATGAATGAATTTCAGTCCATTTTAATCATGAAGAGAGAGAGAGAAAAAAAATCAATCAGACTGAAAAGCTGACATCTAAACAATATTCATAGGTTTCAGAATATGTTGACATACATCCCAGAACCTAGGTAAAATGCAACGTTTTTAATGAATGAGATTAAAAAAATGGGCTAATTTTTTTTCTCTGACAGAGATCTTCGTCCATCCACAAAATCATTTCATATGATGTGACAGCATTGAAAGCATTGATATATAGAAATTTCAATTTTTCCGACAGTTTTTTTACGATGGACACCTTACATTTGCCCTGATCATTTCTAATTCTATATCATTAGGTTTATGGGAAAAACAATTGACAAGCATCTAATGTGAAGTTTGATTTTATTTTAAATGATGAATCCTGTCCACTTAATCTGACAAATATATTGAAGTAATGTGGCAGTGACATTTGAGAGCTCAGAGTACTTCAAAATCGGCTGGGGTTGGGGGTGTAGAGGGGTGCAGTATTAATGCTGGAAAGTCAAAGGAGGGAGGGGGTGGGGGGGGTAAGGTGGGGGTTGAAATGAGTTTCTCGTACACATCTTCATGCTCTTTTGTCATCCTGCCGGTGTACTTTCTAACCATGTCAAACACAATCCAGTCGTACTATTTGCCTATTCCTGAATCCATTTCCTTTTTCCGAACCTAGCTTCTGTGTTCCTGCCTACCGAGATCAAACATGGAGTGATTATTTAGACCAAATACCGTTGAAGCATATAACCAGATAGCTGGCTGTTCCCCGTTGGACCCTCACAATGGGTGTTATGATGAGGGTGCCAATCGGGACACCTTCGTTTAATATGTATGTCTATAATCAACATTTGCCGATCGGGGCAAACTTCTCATGACATGACAGAGCTTATATGACAAATACGCCCTGCCGTGATCGGATGATGTATGACATTATTGTCAGGAAATTTGTGGCATTGATAGGATATTATGTTTCCTATATGATGAATAGCAGTTTATATATGTATGATTGTCTGTTTATTTGTGGGTATATTTATGACTGAAGACTAGATTTCAAAAGTACAGATATAGAGACCTTTGAACAGGTGTGTGTTTTATTTCAAGCCATGTCAAGAACAAGGGGAAATGCGCTTGTGTATAAAAACTTTACCTTCCAGCAATTTTTTTTTCAATCTTGTGAATCTTTAACATTTATGATATCATATATATTCAAAAACAGAAAAAGGACAATTTATTCTGTAGATCTTAAATCCTGATGAGATGGAGGGGTAGGTTTATCAGTTCAGCTGCCAATCATTCTCCAATCAATCCAAACTACCAATTAATTAAAGCATGTGTATATAGATAACTTCCCAAATATGTACACAATGATGTATTGAATGCCTAATGTAAATAGAATGTTCCCGTCAATGATATGCTACAATGTATTCTGTGCGTCAGTGGTGATTGATAGGGAATGGTAATTTCTTAAAGCAACAGTCTTTTTCTCCCCCCTCTCCTTTGATTTGTGTTTTATCATATATTGTATCATTTATTATCCTGTACCAACTATCTCTGTGTCTGAATCATGAGATTTTTAATTTTTTTTGCTGTTCTAAGTTCATGTTGCCTAATTAGCATAGAAGTGCGTATGAACATGAATAGCTGATCATTACAATACAATGATGATGATGATGATATCCAATTTTACACACCGCATGATAAATCAGATCAGTGTCACTATTCATTTTACTTTAAAGGCCAAGTCCATTCCCAAAATAGTTAGTTTAGTTAGTTAGTTTAATAACCAAAGAAAGATCAATCAAGCATCAAACTTTAAATTTTATTTTACACAAATATAGAATTAGTAGGATTTTGACATCAGTAAACTTAGTGTATCATGGGTGGTCGATTTAAAAAGTAGGGTGCAAATGAACAACTGTAAAATCGTCGCATAACTTGTTCGCCGATATATACACGGATTGAATCGAAATCGCCGATCAAAACATGGGAATTTGATCTGCTCAATTTTCTGCACAAAATGAGACGAGAAGTAGGTAAATCTGATAAATATTTTTGCAGATACGATGCTTAGAAAATTAGGTGGTTGATAAGGGGTAGCTCCAACCATACATTTGATGTCATATACTATTTGAAGATTTATTTAGATTTTAGTTTTAATCTTATTTTTTTCTGAAAAAAAATGCAATTTAGTTCAGCATTGATCAACAGTTGTGTATGAATTGAATAGTTTACCAACATTCAACAATGATTAATGTATTCATGACATCACCTCGCCATTTATACAATTCATCCATGACAGTCACAAGGAAGACATATACACACATCTTGCATTGAGGGAGTGCATCTGCCACATTGTTCAAACTGTATGCGGAGAGATCACGAGCATCATTTCATTATCTATTCAACATGGCCTTGAGTTACCTACATATATTTGGTACAGACCCACTTCCATGCAGCGCATCAGCAGCAGCCGAGTCGCATGACGCGAACCGCTTGCCTCATACAGAGCAGGCTTGCATTCATACATATAAACCACACACTGCACCGCTGACGACTGATTTGTGAATGTTTAGCAATGCCAACCATCTGAGGGGGAAAAATGTCTTTGATTGAGGATAGAAATGAAAATAGCGTTTGCAAAATAGAGGTTATTGTGTTTACTTTTAAAGTGCAATAGTCGGTAGCAAACAAAAAAGGGCACGGAGTGTAGTGATGGAAAATAGCCTATTTTCTCCACAATACCGGGAATGGACCCTTGTCAAATGTGTGTACAAATATCTAGATGTTTAGCATAGAAGGGGCCCCCCATCGCCAAAGCCAAATGTTAGTCAGCTCCATTGGATGGCGCTGCTTTTTGAGTTGAACATGGTGACAGAAAATATTGAAGCATGTGTGGGTGGGGGGAGGGGAGAGGGATTATGGGTGGTCATGTGGTGATATGGAAAAGGGGCAATGTGTACTTTTGTTTGTTGGATTTAGACTTGATTTGATTTTGATAGAAAACTTTATTTGATGGTGACTCCCACCCCCCTTCCCCTAGATGTGATCACTCAGCTTGCAGAATCTAGAAGAAATCAGGTGAATAATGGATGCTTGCTAGAGAACTTGCCATCACAAAAGCATGATTTTGGTCTCCTTCCCATGATAGAATGGCATGGTGGAAAAAAAGTACCAAGTCAATGATCCGTGGTGTAATCGTGAACGCTTTCCTACTGCTGGCCATAATTGCGATTCTGATTTTCAAGTGTTTATTCTTTTCATTGCTTTTCAAATCTATTCTCCTCCCTTCCTCCTCCTTCTCTTTCCTTTCGTATCATCCTCTCCCTGGCTCTTGCTTTCTGTTCTTTGGTTCTTAGTGAAAAACATCCTGTCAGATCTTATGGGGAGTAAGCTGTCAGTAGACAATAGCTCAGCAGCACGCCTTTATACATTTATGTGCTGTAGAAGTGCGATTTCGTCTGCAAAGAACAATACCTCACACTGCAGTAAAAGCAACCAATTTCCAAATGTGCTAATCTAAGGGTCTTTCACAGCTGGAGTGATGGAGGCTTCGCAGCGGGATTTCACCATGCAACAGAACGAGAGAGAGGCAGGAATCAACCATGTCTCAATTATAAACATCAATTTAGCATTTATTTTGCTTGCAACAAAAGATAGTACAGTGACACAAACGTTTTTCTTTTCAATCAGTGCTTACCATGTTGTCATAACTCTTTTTTCAGAGATAGCACACAATCAATAACATTGGATTGGAAAGAGAAAATGAGCGAGAGGGAGAAAAAGAAAATAGTTGAACATTAACAAAGATACAGCTGAAAGATATTTTCAGTTTCCGCTAGAAATGTTCGGTGATATCCGTGAAATGTGCTTAGGGTTAACAACCGGACTGCGTCTAACTGGCTTTTATCTGGATGCTTCCCAATGCACTTTATTTTCAGTGCTGAAAAGCGAGAAACGTGTCACAAAATGACACAAGACTGAGACAGATACACCTGCGTCGGGCAAGGTCATCATCGTAGCTGGCGTAGACTCTGAAATGAATCATACTGCAATGAAAGAAACATGTTAATGCAGTGATTCTGCTGTAGTTATTATATTGATAAATTCATTCAGCATGTCTTCTTACAAAGTCTGTCTAGTTATGTTTTTGAACTTCACCTCCAAAACTGTTGTGTCATAATTCCATGTGTCGTAAATCCAGTAAATCCATAGGCATTGAGGAGTAAACATAGATAATTTCATTTTTATTTTCATGTAATATGTGAGCAATATTTCCCTATAAATGAAAAAGAAAATGAAATAGTCTACTGTTAATGAGAGATATGTATACTTGAATAGTAGAACGATACCACAATTTATTATAGAAAAAGCATTTCCTATCACCAAAATTTAAAAAACCATTAAATTCATACTGGTTACATGATGCCTGCAACATCTGCCCCAAATTTTATTTATTTCAAGTTGTTTGGTAATCAAATTAGTATTTAGCTTCAGTTCTGTTTTGAAGGCAAGATTTAATTTGAAAGATTTAGATTTTGAGTAACTACAGTTTTGGATAAATATGATGTTAGTCTTCTTGTTTCTTTAATAATAATAATAACAATTGTCATTTATCTAGTGCTTTATCAATCTACGACAGCAGCTCAAAGCGCTTCACAATTATCATTACTCCGTCAATGGATTCATAGCATTTCAAACAGACTCTGTGGCGCACACTTACTAAACTAACCACAATGACAGTTGTTTCTGACGAGTTCCCAGTTAGCACCTGGGTGAGAGGGGCAAAGTGTGGATCTATGCCTTGCCAAAGGACGCTATGCCATGGTTGGATTCGAACACAAGACCATCTGATTACAAATCGAGAGTGAGAACCGCGACACCACAGCACCACGTTTGCCATATCAGTGTATACGCTGGGGCACATTTTAAATGTGACACTTTGTACCTTTCAAGGAGCAAAGTTATAAAAGATGTGTAACTTTGGAAAAGCCCTTTTAGACCATGTTTTACTGCATTCATCTGCTTTGAGGTGGATCCCAGTGTTTAGTGTAAGGTACAGAGTTGACCATTAGTGTTATGGTTATGGTTAAGTCAACTATAAGGGGTAAATGTGTCTTGACTCTGAAAATAGTTTAATCATTAAATGACATACATTTATCTCCCTCATTACTCTGCAATTGCCTTTTCCATATTATTAAAATGATCGATTTGGTCAAGGGGATATTTGTTTAATTGCAATAATTTCAAATTTTTTTCGATGGTAGTTACCATGTCATATGTACACTTTGAATTGGTTCCATTTGCAACTAGGAGTCTCAGATGTACATATAGGATATTGTGTTAAGAGTAAATACTATAAGATCAACATGAGAAGTTGTGAATGCATATATTTTATCTTTGCCCCATTCAATGCAAATGTGCCTCCATACAGACTGGCAGGAATTCTCTCTCTCTCCCTCTCTCTATCTCACATTCTATTGATTGGTTCAAACCATTGTAGACTTCAATACCATAAATGGGTTGTAATAGATCACATCTAGCAGCTACAGAATAGTAATGAAACAACTCATTATTTTGGAGCCCAAAGTTTTCTAAACATTGAGCCCCCTTAGAAAAGGGGAGACCTGAAAATGATTGCGAATGTATGTTGCCACCCCAGGCATAACCATTACCAGAGATAATGTTACCAGTTGGGTTATCTTGGTCTGTTTCGTCAGTGCCTCTCGCAATCAACAAATATGATTTGAGAGTGATCCTCTGCTTCTGCTTTTCAGGGGTGTTTTCAGTGATGGGAAATTTGCATTAATGTATCTGGGATGAATGGGTTGAAGAGCTTTTTAAAATGGATGGAGGAGGGGGAGGGGACAGAAGGAAAGTAATGGAGTGACTGGTATGGAAGCTGTGAGTTTGAGAATAGGGTCATGGAGTTAGGGGAGAGGGTGAGAATGGGGAGTTAAGATGATAGGTAAAATATAAGAGTAAGATATAGCATTTGGGCTGTGTTTATGCGACCTCAAATCATAATCATGATTCAAAACACAAACATCACAATACCACAGAATCAGTTTCATTCCAATGCTGGCTGATCCAGTGCGCATCACGTTACTCAGGAATCAAACGTTTCGGTTCTCGAAAAAATAAATCTTTTGCTTTCAGAATTCAATCTATTATATCTCATTTCGTTTACTTCTATTCATCTTTTTGGTATATCGAAAAATGGTATTCCGAAGTGAGGGAGAGGAATTAATATTAGAAAAGTCTGGAGACAGTCTTACCAATCCGTGTTTTTCCTGTATATCTATGCATTTCCCCTTTTCACTTCTTTACCCACCAGTCAAACAAGCATTAAATAAATTTTATTTTTAGCTGATCGAAGGTGCGAAGCTGGTCGAGCGGCAGAAACAATATGCAAATAATATTGGAAATGTTTTTGCAATCTCTCAGTCGAGGTGTGAATGCAGTTGTGCAGTTTTAAAAGTTGATGCACTCTTCCCTGTTGACATTTCTTTGCAAATAAAAGTCAAGATATATATTTTTAAAAGGGGAATTAAGTTGCTTGATATGTTGGTAGGTAGAGAAGGAGACACATAATACCATTAGCGAGAGAAAGAGAGACAATAAAATAACGTTGGGATAAAAAATTCTTGAAACAAGAACATAAAAATGTAAAATTATGACCACGAAAATGGGAGATTTTTGCTTTGAAATAATTAACCAGTTGTATTTAATTGTGGTATGATTTAAGTAATTAAATCTAGTATGTAATGAAGAACACGTTTAATACATCACCCTTTTTTTCTCCTCCACAATTCATTGCTTGTAACATTTTTTTTATATTTTTGATCAGACAAAAAAATGATTTCATGAAAATGCAACAAACGGTGTACGAAGAGAGGGGAGATGGATCGGTGGGAGCAGGGCACTGATGTATGTACAGTGCGTCCCACAAAGAGAGGAAACGTGCTTTCAGAAATAGATTCCACAATGATCACATGTTCTTGATATGAATATGATACTGGAATCTTATCTTTAATTTGAAGCTAACACTTAGCAAATCATTCGTGCATGGCAGGCTACAAACAATAAATATTAGGCCTGTCATCAGAAATATTTTGCCCAGAAATTTATGTGTGAATCTGAATCCGCTCTTGTTTAAGGGTTCAGTAAGAGAACTTAACAAAGAATACAAAATAAATGCTAATGAGCAAATCATCAAATAAGCAAATAAGCATTTGTTTTATCACGAACCAATCTTTTCTAATTTTTCTGCACAACCTGATTTTGATATCAAAAGTTTAAACTTGTCTCGCTCATTAATGCATGAAGTGTTTGTCATATAATAGGTATCAATATGTAGAGAAATATTAAAATTGTATGATGTGAATGATATATCAAAATTGATTTGCCTTTGAAGGAAACATGGGGATCCCGGTTTCCTTTTTTCTGGGACGCACTGTATATAGATAGAAAGTGAAAAAGAAGGATGGAGATTCTAAACATGAGGGGAGAACAAACTACAGAAAGCCAGGATGAAGAACGAGAAAGGTTTTAAAAAATGCGGGCTGAAAGACTATGGGTACATTCCGCTTATATAGCACAACTCAGTGGGATACGGGTTTGAAGGGGGTGCGTCTTGACATGGGGAGAATTATTGAAAGTGGCAGGCATATACAAACTAGGACCCGCTGTTAAGCTCCAGCTGCGTGGGATGGACCAGGACCTAACAACATCAACAACAAAAAAGAAAAGAAAAAGAAATTGGAGCCTTTGAGGGGAAGGCATAGACTAGATTCAGACACATTGTGTTTAATACCAGTAAAAGAAATATTTCTTTAAATTTTAGATTCTATTTTTCATCTGGACTTGAGACTAAGTGAAATGTGGAAGTAATATTTAAATCGAAGATTTGAAGATGCCATTTTGAGTGATTTTGTAACGGATTTGCTACATGGTGTTCATAGGCATAAGAACTGGTGACTGAATTGAGGCTAAAGATGTGTACCCAAGAGCTGTTCATAGCAAGGAAAAGATGTATTAACATGAAAGAAATATGTTATGAAAAACCATATTTAGCTCAGTGACATGCTAGACATTGGGTTGATAAGACACGCTGAGATATGATTCTCATCTTGGAGAACTGTCCTTTTCAATTTATTGGACAACCACAGAGATTTTATCCTCTGTTTTTATCCGATTAAGGAGATACTTGTAGAGATTGTAATGTGTGTGGTTTGTAAGTTAAACTTTTAAAGGCAAAGTCATATCTTTATTTTCAATTTTTGTAAGATTTTTTTGTTGTTATTTTCTGAATGATTCTTAATCAACATACACAATCCATGTTCTTACATGGCTTCGGTGTAATAAAGGCAACCCACTTTTTATCAGGCAGAAGAAATAAGAGACCATGTGAGCAAGGTTTGTATCATTTTTTCTCTGATGCTATATGAATCAGTGGTAACTATACTAATTGGATTTGCAGATTTGGGAGTGGATCACTAATTACCCAAATTTATCAATTGCAACTGTAATTAATTCCTATTAGTATGCCGTTTAGACTTATTTTATTCTACAAGACATCTGTATCTTTAGCTAGGATGAATATGAGGATTATATTAACTCTCACCTTTAAATAAAAGAGAATGAATATTGTCCTTTATTATAAACTTGAAAAAGATAACCTTTTTCATGCATTATTAATTTTTTAAAGTTTTTCAATTTCATTGATGAAATGGAAATGAGAAGAGGTTTATATTCCTGTAAAGGAATCTCCACAAAATCATAGATGAAGATTGCTCTCCTTTCCTTTTCTTTATACTATAATGGCTTAACTTTTATAGGATGCTGGAGAAGCTTATGTATTAGCATTTCAAATCTAGTTCTTTGCGGTTTCACTGGACGGTGTATTTTGCATGATCGAGCAATGTTTGAGGTAAAGGTGTGTACAGCATAGCTGAGAAATGTACTTCTTTAGAAGGGTTTAAATGTGTTCTATTGCAAGCATGATACTTTCTGTAAATGCTGTGGTGTAACACCTCAAATCCAGTTCATTATTTTTCAGCAACAGTCGGTAGCCAGATGAGGACAAAGCTAGATGCTTTTTCATAATCCAGACGAATAGTAAGCAAATGAGAGATGAAATTAGGCTGAGGGGGGGTGTTTCACAAAGATTTTAAGTATGACTTAAGTCGCACTTAAATGATGGCGCGTTAATGATATGCAACATGCAGTCTCATTGATCAATACGCAGTAGTGCGCGTCTTCTTGGCATGATCTGACCAACGCGGCCATGCCTTTTATACCTTTTATAGACATTTAAGTGCAACTCTAAGTCATACTTAAATCTTTGTGAAACACTCCCCTGTCTATTATACATTTTCTTGCTAACATGGAGAGCTTTAAAAGTAGATCATTAATGTGTATGAAAAACCTATGAGAGATAAGATAGGCAAACTTTATCAAAAAAATTCTATAATATGACAAACTATATAGGAAGCTGGGGGTCAAATTCTCGAGCGTAGGCCAAAAGTGACCATAAACAATTGTACTAATTGAAAAATAATAGAAAAATAACAGAAATTCATCCAAAATCAGAAATAGAATATTGATTGGTCTCACTCATATATTTTCATTTTGAAACCAGATAATTCTATAGAATTTTCAAATATTTATCTATATTCTCTGTGCTTCCAGCAGTGGGTATTATTTTTACAACATCTGCATGTATTTAATTAACATTTGATTACTCTACATTTTATTAATGATAATCCCATTCTTTCATGCCTTCCTTGTGCAATTTTTCTCTCTTTTATGCCAAGTTAGTTTTGATCTTTTTTAAATTCTGAATTCATCCTTCTTAAAATCTTATTTCTGAACTTTTGTTCACTTCAAAGTTGCTGCAAGAAACTTGTTTATTGTCATTAGCTATTTACTTATAAATTGCAAATTCTCTTGCTGTATATGTGTGTATATATTTTTATTTACCCTATTCCTTGTGGTGCAGTGGTTCAGAGTCTTGTAATCAAAGGGTCCTGTGTTCAAATCCCACCACAGTCCCAGTGTCATTTGATGAGATATTGGTCAACATGCACTCCCCATCTAGGTGTGAACTGAGTTCACGGTATAATGCAAAAGCTGATGTAATAAGCTGATTTGAGCTTGGAAAATCTTGCTGGAATGCTCCCCAGGGAGTGGAGGAAGTGCATATATACTGTAAAAGCATCGCACTATTGCAATATAGTAAGAAAGCAATCTTTGTATATGAATATGAAGTTTTGAGCTTACATAACATTAACCAATTCTTTGCTGTATATAGTAGGCTATATAAAGTGAAATTGATCAAGATTTCGATGGTAAAAGATAAACCTAACCATTTCTTTTTTTATAGAATCTGTTCCAAGTCCATATTCATCTCCTCTTTAATACGTCTGACAAACAAATATGTAATTCATTGAAGGGGAAAATCGGAACAAGCTTATTTTTTGTTTGCCATCTTCTGTATGCAATTTAGTTCAGTATACCAAAATAAATGAGGCAATGAACATGTTAATGTATTGTGCGGTTTACCCATCTCTGCAGCACATTTTCATTTCCGAAACGAAGCTCCTATGTCGCCCACTCGCTGTATATCAACAATGCTCCGTAAACGCCCTGCAGCGGTTTCCAGTCGGTAACAAGAAATGAGAACGCAGACCAGCTCGTAACTAGATTTATAACAGGGAGTGATATTTTTGTGTTTCATATTTAAGATCCCTTTTCCTTCTATATTTCCTTCTTTCTCCTTTCTTGTCCATGAAACTTTTTTTCCGTGGTCCCAAGATTCTATGTCTAGTGTTGACTCAATAGCTTAAATACAAATATGATTTAAAAGCCTCCTGCTTGCGGCACTGTCTGATAACATCAGTGGGGCGATTGTATGACTACCAAGCCCAGAAAGTGAATACTCTTGTCCTATTCATGATAATTCATTTTCTTATGAGGAAATATAGGACAAACATTTATAAAGCAATCATTTTTCATTGTATGGATTCTTATCAACATCAGGTCTTTTCCATTATCGTGGAGTATTATTTACAAAAGAAAATCACAATTTCTTTTCTTAAAATTTTTGTTGTGTGTGGACTAGTCTTATGATCGTAATGAAATGATATGAAACATGTAATAATAAGATTGTATTTGGTTACTTTTTATTTTGACAATGTTCACCTTAAAGACTATTTTGCTATAACTAGAACCCTCTCAATTAACAGTATGCTTTAACTATTTCCCTGGAAAACATGAAGAACCCCCCCCAAAAAAAAAAAAAACCTTTGTCACTTTCATCATTAAAACCCACTGTATGCTATATTCATAACTTTCTTGATTTATCTTCTTATCTAACCAGAATATTTTCTATTATGTTTTATATGAATCACATTAATATTTAGGTTATATAAAATGAAAATTTACAATGAAATAATAGTTGGAGGGGTTGGAATCAGTATTTTGAAACTACTTAGAGAATTAAATTGATTATTATACATAATTATGATAGTCAATTATGAATTCCAAATCAAGACAATATCTATTTGATCGAAATGGGTCTGGATATGCCTAGCTGATATATCAAAGACATATTAAGTTGCTTGGACAGCAAAATATTTTCTCTTAGTGTCATGCCAATTTGCCACTTGCATTCATTTCAACCAGTCTTCAAACTTGTCTCCTGAAGACGCTGAATGCTGAATATAATACGGCTGTAAAATCCAAATGTAAATTTTTCATAGGCAAACATTAGATGTGTTGTCGGTTTCTTTCCACCTTTATGAGGCAAGTCTCAGAGAGACTGGAAGAGAAAACAAGTGTTTATTTCACAATTTTGAAGTTTTCTTCCTCCCCAGAAAATCTATGAATATTGTAAATCTGGCCGTTGGACAAATATGTATGAAATTCAGGAAATGTGGAATAAGAATGTGCGGCATGGCTTCATGTCAGTTCTTTTTTGTGTCACACGTTGATTCTTCTGCAGGGCTCAACATGGCAGGTGGCCGTTGTAGCTCGGCCGGCAAACCAACAGAGCATCAACAAATGCACTATTGGTTGAAACCAGTTGTTTCAGATAGATGAGCTTGGGTTCTGATTTTCTTGATTGAGAGTGAACGTTCTAAACACAATTATGATTCATGTATACCAAGTTCATTGAATTAGAATGTTATCCTTACCGTTCTTTGATTATTGATCATGTCGGTGTCAGAGAGAAAGATCTTTGAGATTGTGTTCTATTCTTTGTGTCAGAGAAACTAATTTCAGTCTCAGATGCAATTTGTTCATCACAGAACTCTCCACATTTCGCAAAATTTTCTTTCACATATTCTTCATGCACGGTGAAGAATCGTTTCCAAGTGATGTAAGCGCATATTGCTTTTACTGTAAATGTCAAAGTCATAACAATAAATAACAGGATTAATGAAAAATCATACTTATTTAATGATCAGGATTATCAACAAATTCTTCACATGTGAAGTGTTATACTGTAAATGGCAATTCAGTTCTTTCATATTGCATGTTACTGTAAAGAGATGTAGTTTAATTTATTAAACATGTTTGATAAAACCATCCAAGTAAAATGGATGTTGAATTAAAACAATAATTTGATAGATCTTAAAAAAATCATTTTAAAAATGAAGATATATAAATGAAGAAATTTTAAAAATGATTGAAAGCATGGATATATTTGTCATAAATAATTGTATGCATGAATTAAATATGTATGAACATTATCTATTAATGATTAAATATATAGATGAATGATCGACAATAATGCTCACTTTTCTTATCAATTATTTTCAGTAACTGATATGTAATGCTCATTATCATGTCGTATTTCAGATCTCATTTGAGTGATGCAGGCTACAAAAAGAAAAATGCACAATGTGGGTGATATGAAAACGTCATGTGAAACACCACACTTGATTAAAAATTTATGTTGGTAACCAACATACTGATATGTGGAGGTGTTGTTCTACTTCTCATACAAGAGTCAAATTGTCACTTTACAGCTTACATGATTAAATAGATTCCTTTTTTGTTGATTCACCATGTGAGAAAGCTTATATTTTTAAAGATTAAGAAGATTGTGTGTGTGTGTGTGTGGGAGAGAGAGGGTGTGAGAGAGGGTGAGGGTGTGTGTGTTGAGGATGGATGTAAGGTATGTGTTTATAGTGCTCGATCAGTGGACACAATTTTCTGTCACTATGTGCAGTGATAGGAAAATTGAAGTGTGTGATTGTGACCATAAATAAAATCATTAATGATAACCTAATGTTTGGACAGAAAACTGGTTGATGTTTAAATAAGTGTGCTGTCATCATTGTTGTCCTGTTCGCCTTATACTTCACCACTTATCTCTCTCCATTCTTTCTTTTTTCATACCTTCCTCTCACTTTCATTTAATTAGCCCCATGTCTTTGTTATTTCAAATAGGTAAACTAGTCACTTTTGACTATTGTTGCCTTGCTAATTTGCTTTCTTTTTTTCACTACAATTTATTTGCTCCACAGTGAGTCTGACTATTTAGTTAGGAAGGTAAAAGGTTCTTAGAAATCATTCAAGGCCACCTCTCCTGCCCTACTTTAAAGCATTATCCTGACAAACCCGCTCATTGGTCCTTTCAACTTGTTCAGCTCTTTTCCTGTCTTTTCTTTCTACTTTAATGTTCTCTTACTAACTTTTCCACGTGACATCATTTTTCTTCAAATGTCATCTTTTTCTTTAAAAATGTATCTCCTTTTAATCCATTTTAATTGTATTTATTTTACTACCCCCCTTCGTAAACCCCATGTGAAATTGACCAAAATTGTGCCTCAAAAATTAATCATATTGATTATCGATCGCTTTGGAGTATTCACCAAATGTTGGCAAGCCAAACCACAAAATGTTTGCCTTTTTTGGTCGTCCAGTATTGAGGTTTGTATAATGATTTCATGTGTGTCTATTGGGAAATAAAGCAAGAATTGGGTTTTAGAAATTGGATTAAGTTGTTTTGAATTTACTTTTGTGATATGTATCATGAGATGTTATGCAGATTTATCTTTGAGGTAAAATAAGGGGACTTTTCTTATTTGGGGGGAAAATTCTGACATCTAAATTCTGAGTTGTTGTTGTTGTTGTTGTATTGCTGTATTCAATTTAGTAAGAAGTGGATAAAGTTTTATGATTCTTTTGAAATTAATAATTCAAAAAATTGATTAAGACTTGAAATTCATGATTCAGTATCTATTTCAACATGTGTGTAAGTTTCTTATGTGGTAGCTTTAATAAAGGAAGAAATCTTTGGTATTCAATCCATATTTGTTTCTTTATATTTCTCTTAGAGTTCAGTCTTATAAAATAGTTATATATTGTACTCTTTACATTTGTGATGTTGTGTTTTTGTCTACTTTACGATTGACTTTCGACCAACATTATACAATCTCCAAATGTAAATGAACTCTGGAGCAATGAATGGGCATATAAAGAAAATATGAATGATACTTGGGTCTCAACATCTTTATCGAATGACTGATGTTGTTTTTCTAGTTAAATCAGAGGGCCATTAAAGCCCATGTTACAGTAATCACAGGGGACTTTTGACAGAGAGAGAATCACCATTTTGGATTTTACAAATCTTAGAATGATTTGTGTTACAGGATAAGTCAGGAGTCTTTTTATCAATTTATCATTATTATGGCACATCTCCATCAGATCAAGTTTTCAAATTATTCTATGATTGTATCCCAGTCAGAATAATCTCCAGATAGAAAGAAATAATAGTAGCCAGTTCTTAGAGATAAATAATACTACATCAATATTCTATTTGCATGTAGAAGATTTATTTTAATTTTGTATATGGCTAATACAAGATCATTAGTGGAAATGTATTGAGCAGGGTATTTTGGAGAATTCATTTCTAAATAACATTTGTGGAGTCAGCTTGGGATTTTTTTGCAAAATAATGTTCTTTTTGACAAGTTATCAAGCTAGTTCAGATTCACTTTAGTTTTTGCGTAGGTTCATTCATGCATGGCACCATATATGATTGTATATTCAGTACACAAGGAGTGCAAGGTGACCAGGGTCCCTGCTTCATGATGACTGGGCATAATAACAAATGCATAACTTACATAACAACTTCATGATCAGCCAGTCAAATTTAAGGAATTCAGTAGCTTTAAATTGGTATTGAAATTTGTGATTGTAACAAGTTTTGTGAAATGGGCAACAGATGTGGAAAGTCAAAATCCTTGACACTTAGAGGTCAGATCAGTGGCATAATCATCCAAACATTTTCTGAGGGCTAAGCAAGGTCTATGGAACACAAAAAAGCTGCGAGCGAGTGGAGCAAGAGAAAAAAAATGTTCCTTAACTGTACAAATCTCAAATTTTGTGATAGATTTGACATAATATCCAGAAAACAATATCAGATTTCATCATTTTTTCCATTTTCCTGCTATGCATGCAATCAAAAATGTAATGCTTTAATATTCTCACATAAATTTCATTGAAATTGTGAAATATATTACAAAACGGCATTCCAGGCAGTTTTGTATGGGAGGTGGAACAAATCACAGGAAATCCAGGACTGTCCCTTGAAATCTGGGACGTCTGTTCACCCTTAGTGCCAGGTGCCAATGCTTGGTAACACCCGATATTTTGTGTGTTATTGATTTTCAGTTATACCAATTCATAATATCAATCATCAGTATCAATTGAGCAGCAAGAACAATGACAGAAAATTGTTTTAAAATGTGTAAAATATAAACATCAATAAAGTTAAAAATGGACAGTCAGATGTAGATAAGGTTTTAAAATATCCTCAAAGACGGCTAATCCGAGATAAACCCTCAAGATTGAGCCGCTAGGGATAATGAATAAACACCTATATAGTGTCTCATACAGTAGTCCATGGGGTATGAATTATTCTCTATTCAGTTTTAGATATGACTTAAAAACTATACAGAACATTGCATGCTGAAAGAGGGTAAGGTAATCTAGCACGATGACAAGATTTTCGCTCATAAATCATAAATGTATTGTCATCTTACACATAGAAATAATAACAAAATATGGGTTTATAATACATGTAATAATGCATATTAAACATAGACTGAAAGAAAAAAAAAGATTGATGGTGCACCCTCCCCCACCCAAAAAAGCTATTGCAAGTTGTTATCAGTCATCGCATTTCAGGGGGAAAGTGATTTTTTATGTTGACTGTTGTTTTCCTATTATCACATTCCTTGGGTTGAATGAATAATAAAGAAAAATCAAGTACATTATTCAATATTAATACATATATATTGTCATTTACTTTTCCTGTCTTTCACCTGATGAAGGATAAAGTGTTTTTTATTATTATTATTTTATTAAATGAAATTGTTGGTATTTAGAATATTTTTTATTTTCCTGCATTGTATAAGTCAGAGAAATATGCCAGCCTATGATGCATACTAGCAATGTCTGGAATATTTTTTTTTTCATTATGAAAAATACAGATTGTATAATAATATATTTTGCCATTTGATTTGTTGCAGAATTTAAATTACCCCACTCCTGCAAAGGTCACAGATGTTTTGGAATACATTATTGCAACTTTAAAGCAAAGAACTGAGGTGAAACATTGTAGGGAAATTATATATTTTGGGGGAAGATAAAATGTGCCAAAGGGAAGTGTGGCATGGTTTGTTGACTGGCCAGGTAGATAAAAATAGGAAGGAAAAGGCTTTTAAATCAAGGGGAAAGCATGAAGTTGTCCTTCAAAAGCAAAGCGGTTTGCATGAAGGTACCCGAGAGACCCCTTTTTGCCTCTCTCCAAACAATGCCTTATGCATTAGTGAGTTTCTGAGGCAGGAGGTGTGGGATGTAGGGCTCTGCAAAGAGAATAAGGATCATTCACAGCTAGAAGGGGGTTAACTCCATGTTACAGTCTGGTTTAACATCCTTTTAGTAGTTAGAATGGGGATGTACTTCCTCTTTATTGGATGAAAGCATTTTCTTCGGAAGAGAAATCACAATGAAAATGCACATGATGTTTCCGAAGTGCAGACTCTTGTAGCCATCTTCAAGATTTTGTAGGTCATTCAACATTTTCCTTCCTCTGTGTATCTCCACATGAATTCAAGGTGCTTCGTGAGAAAAACAATGAGGCTGAGGAATAGGCTTATTTTTTTTACATTGATGAACAAATTCAAAGCAGAATGCTTTCATTGTTAGCATGGAGCCCTTTCAAAAAACACAATTTTATGGAAGGGGTTCCAGATTTAATTTTTAGTCATTTTAGTCTTGTTATTATCCAAAATATGAATGTAAATAGCCTGTTTGTGCATAAATATATTACATTTCACAATAAAACCATTAACCTGTAAAAAGACATTGCATAACATCATGAATTGAAATAATTCAGAAGTATGCATTGATAGTAATTGGTGTGGTATCTAAGAAACTTCAGACCTTAGCAATTAGATCAGATTTTGTGGAGCTGCCGTGGCCGAGTGGTCTAAGGCGCCTGGCTAAAAATGGAAAGTCAAGAGTTTGATCCCCGGCCGTGGCACCTATGCCCGTGAGTAAGGCATTTAATCTACAATGCTCTTTTATCCTGCTTTCAAATAAATGGAAAAGCTATATGCATTATTGGTAACTAGGTGTGCAATTATTAAAAAAATAAATAAATAAATAAAAAATAAGATCAGATTCCTATAGCTATCTACTTAAGATGTGAATGCACTGAAATTAAGAATTGTTTGATCACCTCCTAATTCTTCTTTGGAATGAGAAGTTGCTGTTCTAAAGTGAGTATCTCGTTGTTTAAAAGGGATTGAATAAAAATTTGTTTGATCACCTCCTAATTCTTCTTTGGAATGAGAAGTTGCTGTTCTAAAGTGAGTATCTCGTTGTTTAAAAGGGATTGAATAAAAATTTGAAGCATATACCAATTCACATTGCTAGCACAAACATTTGTAAAGATTACAGTAGAATTAAAATTTTTGCAAGTGATAATTTTATGGGAACGTTGGCTACAACTTTACTTGTATCTGCATTCAGGTAAAAAATTGAGTTTGAATCATTGACCTTAAATCTTCAACATTGGCGTATGCATTTCTAACTCTCTTTGATTATAATCATGATTTCAGAGCCCATACTGTCATTAACTTTACGTTATTGTTATACAAACTCTAGCATAGGATGTGGTCTATACAATGAAACGTTTCGCTGACCATAAGCGTGGGGAGAAATGAATAGTGCACTTTGCTAAATTTGCCTTTCATCTTGTACGAGATCAAATGCCCATCACTTTTTTAGCCCTTTTGAAGCCTTGTTGATGGTGCTTGGCTTTCTAAAAGCGGTGCAGATGGCTAAAATGACGTTTGATTGATAACATTTGGATTGATAGCAGCTTTCCTGCAATTTAACTATTGAATGAATGCTTTAGGAATCAAGGACAAATGGTGTTGTACTGCAGTCAGGGGAAACAATGGTTATGTGGAAACCTTTGACAGGATCTAATCCCTCTATCACGTGGCCATGGGTATGTTGATTATTAACCAAGAGATATATTGGTGTTGCAGTATAAACTCTTATATCAGGGAGTCAACACCTAATTTGTATTTCTATTATTTCAAGTTAGCACATAATGACATCCTCTCATGCAAGATTGATGATGGTAATTTTAAACGATGTCAGGTTTGTGCCTGGATGTGCATAAACACACCTACGTTAGTTTTGCGATTACCAAACTCCGAATCCTTGGATGCTCTGTTTATTAATGTACTTTGGAAGGGCAGTGTTCACATGATTTTCGGTGGATTAATCATTAGATCTGAACCTAGGAATATAATGCCTCTCTATTCAATTCTAGGGTCTTTCACTTAAAAATGGCTGGTCTGTCGCAATGTGAATGAATTGCAGTCGGCACATGGTATTTAACTGTAACCATTGTCGTTTGAACAGTTTTTCTTGTTGTTAATGTTCACACTATGATCAGGGATTAATCGTTGTATGTGAATTGATCTCCAGTTGTTTGGTGATGTTCAAGCCCTGTATTATGTCATATTTTGAAAGGCATGCAAGGTATGCATGCGTGGAGTCGATGCATTTGGGCCCGCGTCCCTGCCTGGCAGCTCACAGTGTTAGGGTTGTGCAAACATTTCGCAATATATCTACATGATTGCTCTAAGCCCATATTGATGAAAGATGGAATCAAGTAAAAGGACAGAAGGAATAGAAAATCACAGTGATTGAGAGAGTAAAAGAGAAGGGGAGGGAGGAGTCAGGAGAGAACATGGGCGTAAAAATGTAGGTAAGTTGGTGGTGGGGTTGGGAGGGGCGGATGCAGGTGAAATATATATGACATCGTTTGATAAACAAGCAACAATTACCAAATAAAATTTTGTTTGTAGTTGAAAAACAATGAAGTAAAAAAGGAGAACATTCAAGGTTATTTGCATTTAGCAAGGGAGAAAAGGATAAGTCTCTGGAAATGACTCTGATTATGGTGAGAGAACGAAGGAGATATGCAGAAGAATGCAATAACCAAAATGCAAGTATCATTGATTTATTTCTGGAATAATGACCCCAACAATTATTTATAAATGGTAATGGGTTCATGCAAAAACAGGCCATTATCAAAGAAAACTTGAGGCTAGTTGCGTCTTCTGTGAGTAATGTATATCATGGTGGATCAAAGAGGTACATTGGAGATGATGAACGAGATATAAGCTCAAGGGTAAGGGTTTGATGTTCCCCTGATGGTTGAATGAAATTGAGATAATGAATGGGGTATTCATGAGGACGATAATGAGGGGAAATAGAAGAAGAACAAGAAAAATGTTGGAAGCTTTGGGAAATAGGATAAGGAATCACCCATCATTGACCCATTGAGAAACTAGTATGTAAATGAAAGGATGCTTTACCAAGTGTAAGTGTTGACACAAACTGCTGCTTGAGTCTGAATATGTTGTAAAGGGGCCAATACATTATGGCTCTGCTCACCTAGACTGAGAGGACCGAATTGCTCGGAGCCAAGTTCAAAGAAGTGATCCCAGTGCCCCCTCTTAAGATTCAAACACCTCATATTCGCCCCAGGGTGGACTTGGCATCATGGCATGCATGCGCAACCGTGTGTTCGTTGATGATACTTGTAGGTTCGGTTGTGAAGTAGGATGAGGTGACCTTGAAATGAATTTGTTATATGTGAACAGGTCATTGCAATGGAGCATTGTTCTCAGGTTTCGCACAAACTAAATATAAGGTTGTAGATATCTCAAGCATTAGTGTGTCAAATTATGAAAATATTTGGGTTTCAAAAGTTTCCGTTCAGGATAATTTCAATGTCAGAACTATTTCATTCTATGTTTATCTGAACTGTTCTTCTACAATACTACTGTGTGTCATGTACTTTCTTGAAGGTAAAATTTAAATTCTATCTTAGTAATATTGATCAATAGAACTTTATTTTTTTATAGATCCTACAGGATCTTGAGCTGTGTTTTGATTTTCTTTGTCACCTGTCTTCAATAATCACTTCTTTATGTTGTATAAATCCATCTTTAAACCAAGACTCAACTTAAAAATTCAAATATTTGATACTTAGCAGACAGCCTGCTCACTGTCAAGGCAAAGATATAAGTGGAACAGATAGTTTCATTAGATTCTTCATCTTTCTAAATTGTCTAGATTGTTTGTGAGTTAAAATAAATGCATTTATTCTATGGTCATGGGCTTGTCTGTGTCTGATCAGTCATTGTTGGCTCAATAAAAGTCACCAACCAAATTTTGTAGGTCACTTTATCTTCCTGCAGATTTTAAGAACAAAATATGCACAATCCCAGATATATTTGAGTATTGTTGCACCCAATTCGCCATCAAAATATTGAATATAGTGATCAGCATGTAATCCTTAAATCCCTATGTGTGTAGAGATGGATTTATGGATTTGCAAGTTACTGCTATTTTCACCAACTTGATTAAAATTGTATGGATTTGAAAAATCTTAGTTGCCTGAAGCATTTGGCGCAAGAATGGATCCTCTGGGATTTCAGATGATCAAATAGTTTTATTTAAGCAATTTATTCTTTACTTCTTTCACAGGTTTTGATGATGAAATGAATGGGTTTGGAATTGTCCCTGTGGAGGTGAATTGTTCCCTACTGAAGAGGATTGTTACCTTGACCCTGCGGTGGAAAATGCCATGTTGTTCCGGACATATCTTTAGAAAAGATAAATCCTGGTTCTTTGTGATACGGAAAATGATATGAAATTCATGGGATTTGGGAGGAACACAGCATTTCATGGAAAACGTGACTTCTGGAACATATATTGAAATTAATTCAATAACCAAATTACAGCAAAAATAACAAAGCCAAATCTAATGATAAGATTTAACAGGAATATAAGTCAACCCAGTTTGCAGTGTTATTATGTGTGTGTTTTGGGGAAATTACTGTTGAGTCTTTGTTTTTTGAAAAAAATTTAAATTTGAAATGTGTATAAATTCTTAAGTACAAATTATTCTTACAGAAATCATCCCTTGCTGAAACAACTTAGCTTTAGTATGCTTGAAAATCTGACTTTGTTCTGGCACAATGTCTGGATGTGAAGATACATAATGTAAGACTCTCGTTGACATTTCTTCTGATGAAACTCATTCCCACATGACCTAAATTATTATTGAACAGATGGATATGACATAATTTGAACGCAGATCATAGATCTGAATGAACCTCTACCTAGATGTTTATGCCAGATTCTTTCTCTTATCTTTACTTATGATATATTTTCTAAAATATTCTATTGCATATAGGCAAGAATAATCAATTACAAAGTATCTGCAGTCCATCAATGAGGATTTTCTTTTATTTTTTGTAAGTTTTCCATGTCTATTACACCCACCATGTAATTCTGGTGAGATTCAACCTATCTGACACTTTCCAAAAATATGCAAAATGTCAGGATAAATATACAGGCCATGCTACATATGAAGCTACTAGGATTAACTTAGTAGTTCAACATCTAACTGAGATTACCATTAAACTGAAAATGTCATAGTTTATATCTTTTGATCATTTGAAATAGACAGTACTCCATGGGCTGAATGAATAAAATGCTTGTAGTTGCCGAGAAAGATATATGCAAAAAAATGGTTGGGGAATGATGGAAAGCGAATTCAAATGTTAATCTTGTCAGTCAGTTATGCATGTTATACAACCTTGCTTCGCTCTCGATGATTATGAAACCCCTTGAGAAAAAAAACCCCCACCTCTGCCTTGCGGCCAACCAACATTTTGAAACATCCATTGGAAACAACGACAAAATGTCAATGTCGGAATGATGGGGGCTCAGAAATTGCTTCAGGTAGCGTACTTGGGGTTGATATGTGCATTAACAACTAATCCCTTTGGCAAATGAAAGTTTTTGTGCCAGTAGAGGCAGCCCGATGATTGCATTTGATCACTTGTCACTGAATACCTTTAAGATGTAAATTCAGCCCTTTTTTTTCTCAGATACAAGGAAGGAACAAAATGGTGATGCATCTCTATCCTTCCATTGGAGGTGTCGGATTTCTCCCGTCGTGTTGATGTAGCGTCGCTTTTTTAAAATTGATGTTTAGGACTCGTTAATGACATGCAGTCTGTGTCTACGAATAGGACGTCTGATTACCATATCTGGATCGAGAGAGTTAAGGCATGGGGGGGGGGGGCTTTGGTGCGGTGTGACTATTGTTCGTCTTGTCCCTTTACAGGGACTTAGTTTATCTAGGTTATGGCAGTAATTATGCAGATATGTCCCGAGCAACGAGCCTTGTTGTATGAGATCTGTTGATGCAGGGTGAACATGAGGTGTTCATTATGGAGATGAAGATGACTTTTCAGGGGATGGAGCAAGGCTTCCAAATGGCCCTCATTGCCTTTTGATATCTGCAGGGTGCCGCTTGAGGAAATCTTCATTCTTCATGTATATTTCCACATTTGCTGATCTTCAGGAATGTGATTGGGAGATAAAAGAGTTAAATTGCCATGGTAACCATTCACCTCATTGAAGAAAAGCTCTAGGGAGAGGAAAGATTTCAAGATTAATGTGTCAGTGACATTCTTATATTTCTCTTAAGATATTTGATGTATAGATGCCTATAAATACTACAGATTGATCAACTCTCTTTATCTTTGAGACTTTGAATGAATATTTTGTTTCAATCAAGTGAAAGAAATTAGTAATTTGACTAACTCTGTCCTGGGAAAATTATTCTTTTATACACTTTATCGTCAAAGTTTCATTATGGCATCCAATTTTTTAATAAAAAATTGAACAAATCTAGCATTAAAATCATTGTGTCAGTTGGTCATTAATTTTGAGTTCAATATTGAAAAATTGTCAGACTGTTTCATCTGCAGGAAATCTTATGTGATAATTCATTTTTAACAGATTAATTAAAAAAATGTAAAATCTGTTTTCATTGTGAGGATATAACAAATTGTTTAACTTAGAAAATATTTTTCTATTGATATGCAATAATGCAATACAACATTTAAAATGACCACATGCATTTCATGTGATAGTTCAAATGAATTTGTGTATCGAATGTGTATTGGTAATTGTGTTTTTGTACGTAGGGAAATTTGATAACTAACAGTAAATATTAAAAGCTGTCAGCTCTCTTACAATTTTGCCATCTCTCTATGAACAAGATTTTTTTTTTTAAAGTTATGACTTGCCACATTCATCTCTCCTTTCATTTATCTGAGCTAGATCATTGATAGAGTTCAAGATTGGCACTATAAAAATCCTTTTGATTTCTTGGACTCTGTGTACACCTGATCTTTTTCCATTATCCTTCTTTCAGTATATCTTACTTGGATCATCAATGTTCAAGATTGTTATGATGTAATCTGTTGCCGTTTAAGGGACACTTTGTACATCCCATCCTATGTTCCATGGCAAAGTAATTATCCTTCTTCTAGTATGTGGGTCATTGATAAAGTTAAAGACTAAGGTGATGGTAACATTTATCTTCTCTGGGACATCTTGTAAGACAAGGTTGATGATCTAGCTTTGAAGCCATGCTGGAAAATAGTCCCTGATGTGCTTTACACAATCTACATCTTTGAAAGTGATCAAGATTAAGATAAAGGAAGCGCTTCTTATTCTGTAACACCTTGCACATATCATCTTCTCTCCAAGGTCTGTGAGACAAGGTCACCGTATCTTCTTGCCTTCAAACATGACTGGCAAAAGGCCTGAGATGTGTATTCTGACCTACTTAATTGTTGAAAGTTCAAGATTAAAAAAAATTGTAGAAATAATCTTTTCAGGAACACCCTATACTTCACCCATTGCTCCTTGGCCAGTGAGCCAAAGACATCATATCTTCTTGCCTTGGGACATAGCTGGGAAAGGCCTGAGATGGGTTCCCTGACCTACATTATTGATATGTTCAAGATTCAAGAAAATGGTCGCCATCATTTATTCTGAGACACTCTGTACTGATATCCTTGGCTCCATGGTCAGCAAGACAAGGTCATCAAACCTTGCCTTGGGACATAACTGGGAAAAAATCAATTGTGTTTTCTGACCTACATCATTGGTAAAGTTAAAGATTCCAGAAAATGACAGTCTCTGTCTTTTCTGAAACACCCTGTACCATGGCTTCGTGGTCAACTCAGTAAAGACAAGGTAGTCATATCTCCTTGACTTGAAGCGTGGCTGGAAAAAGACTCTGAGGTGCGTTACCTGACCTACATCAATGATGAAGTTCAAGATCATCTCCAGTTCTTCCTTTATGATCTGTTCACACAATTTCTTATGGTATTGTCTTCAACCCAGTAAATACTATCCCAGACTACGTTCTCGCTACCACGCGTCACGCTTGTCGGCCGCCGACAACCCTGAAAATTTTCAGAGCAAATCCGACAACCGTGAACTTCCCCGACAACCGTGGCCGACAACTGTAAAACAGGCCTAGATCTACACAAAAAACTGATTATATTAAAAAAAAATTTGCTTTTCAGATCCTAAAATAAACTTGTCGATTATTTCGTCCACGATTTCTTCCCGGGATTTCTTTGACTCACTCAGAGCATGGACCTACGATACGACCTCGAGGCCCAAGATGTTTACCTCGCATTTCCGTATCGCGTTGCTCACATTATTTACGTCTGTCATGTCTGTGAAATGGTAGTAAATACGCTCAAAAATAAAGTGAGGAGAGAGGTACCGTTGGTTACTGGGTTGGGCAATGTCATTTAGATGTCTTGAATTTCAGTTGATATTGTCACTTATTTTGTCAAAGTAAAGTGTGTCAAAAATAATATCAAAATTCGATCAAAATTTAGTTTAATCTCGTCCCAGGCCTCATAGCTACATTAGGCATTTACCGCACCGCCTACCGGCACATGAATGCATTTCTGATGACACTGACGTAGAGAGAATTGAGAAAAATTATTAAAAGATCACGTTAATAATGACAAAGCCACCGGAATGGACTGATATAATGTCCAACTCATTTACTTACAGCAAAATGATTTATTCACATTTATATTCCGATTTTACTCCCTAATTTCCAATGTCTTGATCTCTGCATCGATCTTATGAAAGTTTTGATTAGTTTCGCGACGGTGTGTCTACCAAGTTCTGTGACACTGCATTCGCCCTCGCCACGGCCACATATTGCACATGGCATCAAAATGCTTGATCCGCGGGGATCCGAGTCTTCCAAAATTAGATGGGATCCAAAACTGATTTAATTTGAATGTTTTCTTTTTATTTCTAGATATTCATTGAATCTGTTATCATTTTCATAAGTAATAATCTTTATACATATTATTCACATTTTCAAGTATATTACGACTGATTTTTGAATGTGAGTTATACCTTACAGTGTATTTTCATTTGTATTGTTCTTTATTTCTCTTTGCCTGCCAATAATGAACGCACCTGTCACGGTCCTGATAAATGTTTGTAGTCATCACAGTGAATGCTTCATGAATTTGTTGTACAATTGCTTAACAATTACGATTTAAAATAAAATATCATTTGAAATTAATTTGTTTAAAGGTCCGGTGTAAAGGAGAAAGAGAAAAATGGGAGGTGGTCGTGGGTAATGTAAATGAAAATGATGGGATGTTTGTGGGGGGGGGGGGGGGTGGCGAGAAGTCATTCGGAGCGAATGAAATTAAAAATCATTTATGGATGTGTCTACTGTGATTGTGGCTGCATAATCTTTATGGCGATTGGAAAGGGGTACGTGATTCAATAGATTTCGATAGAACTATACAACAAAGTGAAATTGACAATTCATTCACAGATATTAATTTCAGGGGCCGTGGAAACAGGGGGGGGGGGGCTGGATGGGACTCAGCCACCCCACTTTTTTCCAAAACCGTGTACAAAGACGTAAAATGAACCACCTAATAGTGTTTTTTGCATGATCAGCCCGCCCCGCCCCACTTTCAAGACCTTTCCGCGGTCCCTGCATTTCAAGTACGGTACGAATTATTGAAGTTGATATGTGTGAACGTTTAGAGGACATGTATTTCATTAATTTGTTCACGCCCACATGAGTTGCTAGTATAATTTGAATATCGTTGGATGAATTTTTCAATTTCACGTATGTCTCAATATGTTTTATATTGGAATTGTGTTTTATATAGAGTTATCTTTACAACGTCGTTAGCCTAATTACTTATGAAATGAGTTGGAATGTCAACGAGACGCCCCAAAGCCGATGGCACGTGATCTACTTAGTATTCACTTTCGGGGTTGAGCCAATCATCGTGCTTGAAAACGGGTTTCCCCGAATTCCCGCCCATAGAATGTGTGCCATGTGCGTGACCTGTTTAACCTGTTGTTTGAAAGCCAATCAGCTGGTTTCGTGACCTCAAATATCCTTCATGTTGTTTACGCTGGATGGGCTATTAAATTAAGAATTAGATCTTTCTGACTCTTTTTTTTTCATTTTTTAATAATCTGTTCGTGAATTTCTGTTAACTTAAAAACTGATGCAATTTATTGAATCACGTACCTCGATCTTCTCACTCATGGTGCAAGAAAATATTTTTTAAATTCAAAATCGCCAAAATATACATGTAAAGAAAGATTATTCAGCCGTCATCCCCAGTAGTAGGATAGACATGTCTATAAATATGCATTCGCTTCGAATATTGACTTCTTCACCAATCCCACACACACACGTACGATCTTAACATCCCCTGGTTATTGTCCACGCCAAGACCCCTCCCTTTCGCTCTCTCCCTTCGACCATACTAGCTACCACCCCCCCTTCCTCTCTCTTTGACACACGCATTTTGTAGGCATACACAGTGCATTATTTAAATTAGAAATCTGCTTCCCTGTCAATTAAGCTTTACTTTCAAAACATTTTAAATCGCAATTAATTATAATAAGAACAAAGTCATAATATTAAAGTATTATGAATGACTAAAAATATTTCTCCCGCTCGTCATGGGCAGTTTCATTATTTATAGGTGAGTATAGAACATTACAAATGAACATAGCAATATTTGACAGTGATAAACGAATCTTGATTGGATATTATTAGTATAAGCATCATCAACAGAAGTCTTATGAGAGTTATAGTTTCAGTGAGTATCTGAAAACAAAACAAACATGCAAATTATATGATTTAGGAACCTCGTCTCATGAATACCGATGCCCATTATTTGGAAGCCTCGGAAGTTTTCTTCCGAGGCTTCCAAATAAAGTTGGAACAATCTTTGGATTTAGTAAGGGCGTGGCGCGGCGCAAGCTCAAGTCAAATGAGGGCTACGCATGCGGTCCGTAGATCAGTCGGTCATTGACATAAGAAGCAACAAGCATTCACAAAATTAATCGCACTTTCTAAGAACGTAACGATCTAGACATTAGAAAATATATGGAATACATTAATCGATGTCATCGATGTGAATAAATCTGTAAACTGTAAGTATAAAATTAGTTTCCATTGACTTTTTGAAGTTATCAGTAGTTTGCCTTTCAGTTTCAGCTTCAATCGCAATTCACGCAACCGCTACGGCTGCGTGAGACGCACTATAGATAGACATAAATGTGGTGCATTTAGCAGCAATTTAAGCTCGTCGATATTGATATTTTCGATAGCTACCGCGCTTCGCGAGGGAGGGGGGACACCCCCCTCCCGAACCCTCCCCCCGTGCGTGCTTTGCACGCACCGAGGCCGCTGCGCGGCTTTCGGCGCTTCGCGCCGACAAGCGTCAGAGAGAACCTGGCGAGAACGTTGCAGTAAATACTATCCCAGATAATGAGAGATGTATGCTTTATTGAAATCAAGTTTTAAATTCAAAGGTTGATGGAAGACCCCTGTCTTGAATTGTTTACCTTATTCTAGAGATGGGCTATGTGTATAATCTTTGTTAAAGATATCAGGAAGAAAAAACACTTTCTTGTGCGAAGTGTAAATGTTCCTCTGTCGTAATACTTAACACAGAAATAGATTTATTCTTTTAACACAACATTTGACACAATTCAACAAATTAGATAATCCTGTGTGTCTACCTTGGACATGATCTCTATCAGGGCCATAGTAATTGATTCATAATGCATCTGATAGATTCGGTTACGTCTATATGCTTTAAAATATTCTTACGACACCTGTGTATTTGATCAGGAATTGTGTTCACACAACTCAAATCCATTCATAGAGATTGTCTTTAAACAGCTTGAAGCGTAATTGGTAAAGATGAACAAAGATAAAGCGTGAACGTGGTCATCTGTCCAAGATGCATCCTCTTGAGTCAAGTGGTGCAAGTCATTAACCTTGCACCATTGTCGATTTTCTTGTTCCTGCATCACACTCTCTCTCTTCCCCTTGAAGGTGACAGCTGGGGTGGGGGTGTCCATCCACCCCCTTAACTCTAGAACGTAAGAAGAAAGATCCATATTAATAGCGTAACTTGCCCCCGAGGTGTGCGGTCATATTCATACTTCTCATGCTGGGCACGTTCTCTCTTCAGCAACATCCTTCAATTGCCGGGTGGAATGTAGTGACATTGAGAGTTCTGCACAACCTCTATACACCAGTTGCTCAACCTATAAACAACATAGAAATGATTGGCTCACCCCCTGTACATATAACATTCCATAGTACTATACTGAAATACCTAAGTCATTGTTAAGACAAAAAGACAAAAAGGAAATCATACCAGACTTTTAGCTATACTCTCACAGAATAGCTATACAAGGGATCTACAAATATGCACCTGAACGCTGACTGATAATGATATGATAATATTCCATTTTTATAGAGCACTAAATACATCAGAACAATGTCTTTAAGCACTTCACAGATATAATCTCCACTTGTTTAACATAAAATGACATCATATATTTCTTGCCTGTGAGAAGCGTTTTAAAGCCTATTATTGAGAATCGTTAATTTTGAGTTTTTATAATGCAAAATACTTGGCTCATAAGCAGTAAAAGCTCATTAATTCTTCATCGTTGTATTCTGTTCCTTCAAAGCTTTCCAATAATGTACAGTTGTTTTGGCTCCCCCAAAATAGTATGATTCTGTAAATACAGACAATTATTTTTAATATATTTTTCTCTTTAACTATTTATATTTAGTCATGTTTATTCCTAGGCTGTAGGGATAATGCTAACCAGACAGTATACAAACATTTGAATAATTGAATTCATGTCATTAGAGAAAACAGCTCTTCATGAGGCACCAGTCCTATTTGCAGGAATCACCTCTTTGGTGTCAGATAGACCTTAATTCGTTACTTTAGCATAGGGAATGCCCTTATAGCAGTGAAATGCAATAAATCATCAAATTTTGGTTGTCCATGTAAAACATGTTCCTATGGCGACAAACCCAAAATTGCGTCGATGTAGAAAGAGGATCACTAGACATTTCTCTTTTCATTTTATTTTTCCAGAAAGTACTGTCAGCATTTCATATATTGATGAAGAGCACTGTAGAGTACATGGAGACATTTTTCATCTAGTACAATTTTTAAGTGGAGTACTATTAGTAATTATTGTTATTGATGAAAAGAGATAATATGAGGGAAAATCAAGGAGATTTGCTGGTTTAAATGTAAAGTTGCAAGAATTTGTTTTACAAGGCTTTACATAAAACTCTGTGTGTAATTGTAGGTATGAATGAAACAAAGGAAAAAAAATAATGAACTTTAATGCTAACAGTGTCCCTGAACATTATTGAGATTTCTGTAAGATCTTCATCATTGTCAACATTCTCCTCGACCTACTCCTCATCTTCCTTTGTTATTCTTTGATATATAATGCAAAGAAATTAAAATGTATTGAAAAATATGATTAAGGAATACAGTATCGAGCAATGAAAATTGAAATGGGAGTGCAAACTAGATAGCTAGTATTTAAAATGCTCTTTTTATCTTTACGTAAATAGTATATAAATATATGAATGAAAATAAAATGATAAATTAAGGAATGCATGAATAAAGCTGAGACATTTCCAAGCAAAATCCTGATACACTTCAAATAAAAAAAAAGAAAAACAATCAGAATAGGGCTGATGAAATATAACAGATTTTTCATGTACATGTATCACATAAGATCATAAACGTTGGTATTAGTTACGAAAACTATCTAACAAAATATATATTTTCAAGGACAAGGCTAAAGTTATCTGAGTAAACCCAATTTCTATGTCAATCTATGAGCATGAATCCTAATAATCTTAAATCCTTGAAAGCATGGGGAGAAATGAGTTTGCACACATTTGTATTCATGAATTGTAATCTCTTATCATAACAGAATATATATGTACTGGTATTAAGACGACCCGGTTGAGATCTGTAATTCGACCGCTAGTGGATTTGGATAAGAGAGTGAGAAAAGAAGAAGAAGAAAAGTAAAGGAACAGGAGAAGTAAAAGATGAAAATTGATCAGGGATGCATATAGGAAAGTAAAGGAGAGAAAGAGGAGGAAAACAAAAAGAAAACTGAAATGGTGTAAGGAAAATGTTGAGATTGCAACAAAAAGCTAATTTTCAAATGTAAAATAGGGATTATTTCTAAAAGTTTAGGTGAATTATAGATGAGTGGCAGTAAGCTTCCTTGAAGTCCTACAAAAATGTTACTGAAAATAATCAGCTTTGTTCAATAAGACTTTAAAAAGTATTCAAAATTTACCATTCATCCCCTCAAATTGCATTAATCTAAAATTTATTTTTTTAAAGCCGTTTGGATTTGTTTGAAAGGGAATAGTTCATAAAACAGTAATGAATGAACTCGTCTGAAATTCATACTTTGTTGTATATCAAGTAAATACCAATTTTTGTAAAAGAAAAAAGTTGCGTATCTACCTTGTGATATTATGGAAAGGTAGATTACATTGCCCATTCTATTCAAAGTGGAAGTAACATTTGTGAGACTAGCCAGTTTGGCTATTCTCAAATACCAGGTATCCCTACCCCTCGGACCTTCAATTCCTTTTTTTTTCAAGTACAGACGCTTCCAGTCCCTCTATTCATCAAATGAGAATTATTAACCAAGTTAAAAGCAAACAAAAAATGTTTATTCTTATTGCCGGAATAAAGTGCCATATTTTGAGCCACCTTTTTTACCAAAAGAAGGGATGAATTGGGCTGTTAATGCATGTTCTCAAATTTATATTATTTGGCTTCAATTTATAGAAATGATTGACAACTGGAATGAATGCTGTAAAAATGACATTTTTATCCCTCTTTGCCAATTTTTATTTTGAGTATGAAGGTATATTATGCAGTTAAAGTGATATAACTTTGCAGTTTATCCACCCCTTCAATCAAATTATCTCTGATTATTTTACTTTTTAAAAAGTTACTTAGAACAATGATCTGATTTAAATTCTAGTCAGATTAAACAAATTATAGGAGAGTATTGTTTTCATTATAAAAAATTATTTTATTTCAAATTACATATTATGTTCAAACCAGTAGCAATCATGCAAGGCTCTATTGCTACTATCAAGATATAATTTGATTGGGGGGGGGGGGGTAAATTTCCCGGTGCCCATGTATCAATCATTACACTGGCTTATTCTGTCCATCCAATCAAATTAGAAAGTTTATCACTCAACTATATTGATCCAGACTTAGCAGAAATACATATTTCAACCGTAGATAGTCTTATGTAAGTGATTATTGATCCACAGATTCCACATGTAAGAAACTGTTGTACTAAATTTAGCGTGTCTGCATGCAGAGAGCCAGTATGATTTTTTCAGATGTATAGTAATTAATGAACCTCATGAGGTGTTCCTTGTAATCTTCTGCTGTGGCAAGAAATAATTCATTCGCAAAATGCATTTTAGAGAAAGAGCAAAAAGTTCCATTCGATATCGAGGTTTGATTGTATGTTCCATTATACAGAGAAACAAAACATGGCCCCTTGTTCGGTTTAAATGCTATCAACATTCTTTAATGCTATTAACATTCTCGTGTCTGAATTTCCGCACATGTATGTCAGATTGAGTGCCAAGGTAGGGAGCGGGTGCTGGGTTTCAATCAAAAGACTGTCCAGGAAGACTATGAGGATTGTACAGCATGTCAGCAAGGGGAAACTGTTTAGGTTAGCGTGGCGCTCATTCTGGCCTGTCTGTCTGTCTGTTGGATCGCAGCCAACACCTGCCAAAATGCCTCTCACACGATCCTCGCTTCGGCCAACTAGTCTGACGCTTCAGAATTCTTTTTTATCCCGGGCATGTACCTGATTTGCTTCCTTTTGGCCATGTTGGTTGTTCGAATGTAGTCAATCAGTTATTGAGTATAGAGTTGATGTAAAGACTGAGTGTTTTATTTTGTAATTTGAATAGAAAAGCAATTTAGTTTTTCATTTCAGACTTTTTGTTCCAGAATAAAAATCCTTGAAGATATCTTAAATATAAGTATTCACGTTTCCTTTTGTTCAGTAAGTCATGACTAACGAAAGGAAGTGAAGAAGTTACTTTTGAAAGACTAGTAATGCGGGAGAGTTTGTGGAGCTAGTATACACTACCACAACTCATTGCATGAGAACTTTTTGTTTTACCCGAGAACGTGCTGATCGCGTTGAACGGAAGGCAAATGTGGTGTCTTCGCAGCAGCCCCAAACTCCCCGACTGAAATAAAAGAAGTGGAAGTTAATATCCGATGATGTTGTGTTATCCAATATTGACCGTTTAATCAAGGTCCCTCCTGCCAATCAATCAGTGTGAGTGAATAGTGTCAGTTTGTGGTCCCGGCTTCTCTTTCAGTTTACCTTTCTTCCGCGTCATCTTGGATTCTTAAAATTGCGTTTGGCTGGCTGGCCACCAGCGAGGAAAAACCTCTGTCAACGAGATGTTGTAATCTTATAAGCAAGACAATGAAGTATACTCATAGGATTGAGTTACATTGTTGAACTTGACAAATTAGCAGACAGGCTGAGAGGTTTCTCTTCCTGATGATGTTTCTCCTTGAAATTGTTGTACTAAAATTGTTTGAAGTTGTGTTAAATGATAGTGTTCCTAAAATCACATACATAATTTCAACCCAATAAGAACTTTCTTCATTAAGGTTAGAATAGACTTTATATTAAAAAGACAGTTAGCATTCTTTATTCTCTCTTTTTTTCTTCAAGAAAGAAGGAAATAGTGGATAACAATTTGCAGCTGTTTTGGTCTATTGTATTATTATTGATAATATTAATATCCAGTATTAATTGAACATTAATTATAGGCAATTTATAAAACTAGTATTTCACTTTATCTTTTAAATTTGTAAGCAGTCTCGATAAGCAAGGATAAAGAAAGTGGGTAGATGTTCTTTTTCATTTTCAGCCTTTGCTTTAGGGTATCAGTAATGATACATTAATGGGTATTAAGTCTTCAGACAAGAGAATAGATTTGGACATTTTCCCCATATCAATTTGTGATAATTTAAAGAAATGGGATAAAGATAGAAGAATTGTAGCAGAAATAACATTTATTATTTAAACTGTAAATTTTTGTTGTTATAGAGAGCAATATGCGGACGCGTCATGGTCTAGTGGTTTTGACTCTCCCCTTTCAAACAGAGGGTCGTGGGTTTGACTCCTAACCATGGCGTGTTTTCCTTCAGCAAGAAATTTATCCGCACTGTGCTGCACTTGACCCAGGTGCGGTGAATGGGTACCCGGCAGGATTAATTCCTTGCATGCACTGAGCATCGATGATGGTAGCTCGAGCTAAAGCCGGGGTAATAATAGCAGCGCTTTGTATCCTCAGGCAAAAAGTGCTTTTTGAATACATTTATTATTATCATTATATGGTAATTTCAAATGAATTCTAGTCATTATATGCAAATGGAATTTCATGAATATTATCTTATTTTCTGAACTAAACTTGACTAGGAGCCTCTAAATCATGCATTTCTATCACATAATCATCTTAGTAATAGTAGAAATTTTTTTTAACCTCTCTACATAACTCAGATGCATTTTCTGTGATGAACATGGAACTGATGCAGATTGGAAGCGACAATCCTTCTTATCCGCATTAATAATGCATGACAGAGAACATAATATAATGTGCAAATTATTAATGAATTTTTTTCTCTCTCTTTTCCCCACATTTCTTCCATCATGGCTGCCTTGGACTTGATGTTGCCTTCCTTACCCCTGGCTAACAGGTGAGTCATTGATCATAGGAGAGATGGAGAGAGGGTGAGAGAGAGAAAATAAAGAGGGGATAAAATATAAATGGATGTTTGAAAATGAATACAAGGAAGGAGATAATGGTAGGGAGAGAGAGAGAGAGGGCGGGGGAATAAAGTGTAGTTAGATGTCTGAAAAATGAATAGGGTAAGGAGAAAGTCAAAGAAGGTGTTTATGAGAGAGAGAAGTAGTTTGAGCAAAACATTGGAGATGATAACAGACCAAAGAGAAAGAGGATGAAAAAGAATGAGAGAGAATTAGTGTAGAGACCAAATGAAATCATTCATCATTCAGAGTATCGGGACACCATTGGTATAGAGCTTGTTTTCTCCATTGGACTTAACTTGACATTAAACATTTAAGAAGCTTACAGCTTTATACTTGCATACTGCTATTATCATGGTCATTTTGTTTTGAACAAAATGTTTAAATCAAATGAAAGATCAAGATGTGGTTTGTGTATTTCCTCTCCAAAAAATCCACAAGTATTCAATGATATTTCATAATTGAAGTACTAGTATAACATTCACTGTTACAGAAGTGAATACATTCTACTCTGGTGGTAAAGGGAACAGACAGGTTATATTTTTATACCCTAGATGCAGTGCTTGTGTCTTTATGATTCTCATATGCTTGATTCCTCTCTGCTTCTCAGATGTACTTACATCATCACATGAAAGTCATGATCAAATTGTGTTGCCTGGGAGTGCAGTGTAAAGGGTAAAGGGAGGTCCTCTGCATGTCGGAATGGCCGAATACCGAGAGCTTTTTGTACTTGATGGACCAGGTTTCACCACTAGGGTCATAATCATATGTAAATGCATTCCTATTCAGACCCCCTGAATGACTGAAGTAATATAAGGTAAATAGGTCAGTGTCTTCTCTTTAAAAAGAAGTGTCTTGGAAAGTCTTCAAATACCTTGTGTCTCATTCATCAGCATAGAAAACATGCTCTTCATTCATGGAGGAATCGTGCTGAGGGTGAAGCGACATCGGTACGCGGAGGGATGGGAAAGAGGCTGTCCCGGAATAGGTTTACGGTCCCTGGCTGTGAAGTGGAAAGACGATCTTGAATGCACATTGTCGTCTGAATAGATTTTTCATTGCTGCTTTTACTATTGGACAAATTCAAATTCCTTTTACACAGTGGCATTGTTAATACTATGCAAGAAGCATTGGTATGAATTAAAACCATTTCTAGTTCTTGACGAAATATTGATGGCTTTTTAAAACCAGGGTTGAGTAATGGGGAAGCAGTGAGAGAGATGGAAACCAATCAAATATGTATAATCTGTTTGTCTACAAGAGTCAGTCCTTGGATAAGTTTATACTTTATGAGCATGAATACTAAGTGGATACTGCAATATGCTTGAAGGAATTGTAGTGTGCATTCCCTTCAAGACCAAGATCATTGGTCAACCTCAATGGACAGCATATACATCACCAAGGCCAAAGGAATCATATACATTCCCTGTAAAATCATTCTTCGAGGCTGGAGGCCAGTCTCACGATGGTGAAGCCAATGCTACAATATCATTCTGCTTGAAGACATGGTGTGCGTTCTCTTTAAGAGGACCAGCGGCCTTTCCCCCGCAATAATAAAGCAGATGCAACACTCTATCAACAAGCTTGAGGACATCATGGTGTGCATTCCCTTTAAGAGCATCATTCAAGACCCATGTCATATGCTCCTGTGACCTTTACGGTGCAAGAGTAGGCGCAAAAGGTGTCGGGGGTTAATCAAGCGGTTGAAAACCAGTCCAGTATATTCGGTTCTAAAAAAATAGATTCTATTCTTTTCGATGAGGTACCCCGTGGTCTCTTCCCCGCCCCCATGACCCACCTCTCAGAAAGTCAAGGGCAGAAGAAATGATGTCAATATCACATTTGTTCCAGTAATCTAGTCAAAGCAGCAGATGCAAAGTGTGCTCTGATATAGCACCTTGGACAAATATTTATAAAGGGCACCAGAATGAATAGCTTTGAACCATTCTTCAAAGTGCGCCGCAAATGATTTGAGGAGGCCGGCAGTTTCACGCCAGGGTGGTCCTTTATTGGTTTTTGTGGAGCAAACGTTTTTGCATTCACATCCAAAAAATCAGATTGGCCTGCCTGTCTTGCCCTCATTGATTGAGTTCTAATTAGAGCCGTTCATATGTTGCCATTTTACCAGTTGTATAATGAGGATTATGTGAGCATACATTGTGAGAGAGGTAGGCTTATCATGTGGAGTGGCGTTGGCATTTGTCCATTTCGGATGCTTTCTTGATTATATCACGTTATTTATTTTTCAGTGTGAATGGGATCTGTAGAAAGGTGTTATGTGCAATGGTGCAAGTAAAAGCCTCCTACAGTTATTCACATTCTAGTTTGAAAAGGATCATGATAATGTAAATGGAATGCTGGAGATTATCGCGTGATGGATGACTTTAGGCTAAATGTATTCTGCCATGGATCAGCATTATAGATATCAATATTTTGATGGCCTGTGCGCATACGAGTAAAAAATGGAAATGAGAATATTTCATGTTTTTAATGCTAAATCTTATTTCTGCTTGTACTTGTTAGGATAAGCTTTCGAATTAAAGTAAAAGTCTGGCTGAGAAAACAATAAGAGCCTATATAACTTTTTTATACGGACAACCAAGCAATTTTATGCTAAATTAGCAATATCAAAACATGGTAAAAAAGCAGAAAAAACGTCTTTGGCATCATGCCAACATCATGCCATTGATATCAATTTAACATTTAGGATCTTCTTTAAAAACAATGAACTTCACAGTGGAACGTACTGCTTAATTTGATATTTTTTTTCAGAAATCAGATTTTATAAATGTTAATGGCTTTTTTTTACAAATCCCCACAGTAGGACATAAAAATTTCCTAAATCATATGCACCACAGTCATAAAAATTTTACATGTTCAAAAGTGAATATGAAGAGAATGTTTGTGAATCGTTTGTATCCATTCACATTGCCTCACACCATTCAAATAGACCTCTATGCACATGGAACTATGTGATTGTTGAATGGGATAATTTTTTCTTCATCCAAGGAGGTTCATACGGATCGCCAAGGTTAATCAGTCTAATTTAGCATTGATGACAAAACCTCATGTAGGTAAACTTTGGTTTGGAATGTAACGAGGGCGTTGCGTCCATGCATGCCCCTGCGAGCTGGTCGTTCTTTTCCATTTCATACTTCCTTTTGAATTGAAAATGTTCAACACGACATGATTTTATAACCCTCGGGCTCTCTTTGCCTCTTTCTCTATTTTCCGGTGTATGTTTAATGCGGTTTTGATGCAGCATTACCCCTGGGCTACCATTTTTTTGCTCCACTGGCATACATGCATACATCATGCATAGTCGGTTAAAGGGAAAATCCGTCCTCGTATGAATTTGGTTTCAAAACAGGCATATACTGTAAACAGAAGCATCAAATTGTTGTTCAAAGTTGGAAGAAAACATGACTTGAAAAGAAGAAGTTATGTTTTATTTGATCATGAATAGGTTTTTTGTGTTCTATTTGGGACCATGTTTTGATTGCATGGCATTCATCATGAAGATACATTCCATCCCATACCTCTGTTCTCTGAACATCAAGGTGTACCTATAATTTACATCATGTATGAAGTCCCGGGATGTTCATGTCTTTGACAGAGATGACATGATTGTTTTATTCTAGTAATTGTAGAGAACCATTCAGACTTATTCTAGTCTTGTACAAAAGGAATATTTCTTATTCTTAATTTTATCACTTTTCAAAATGGGAAAGGATCTTGCGAGGCAATTTTCTGCTAAGGGCTAATGGCAATTTCTACTAATAAAAATTAGCTCAAGTCTAATGGATATTCCTCTAATTTTTGTTGTTGCTTTTTCAAGGTAGACTGTTTCTTTAAGCTGAGGTTTTGTCACCTGTATAAGGATCTACAATGTTCATTTGAATGACATTGACAAAGTCCTGTGGTTTATTGTGAAGAGTATCTGAACAATCTATGTCACTGCTATTTATCATGAATGCATTTACACCCCCTCCTCCTTTGAAAGTCTTTTTTATCAACTGGTTTGATGATGGTTTTGTTTTGTTATTTGCATTGAGGGTACACAACATTCATTTGTACACATGCATGATGAATGGTATGTGTATCTATTTGTCTTGTTGAAAGTGACAAGTGTACAGGTTATGCTCTGCAGTGAAGAGAAAATATTTACGGCAGAGAGAGAAAAAAAGGCAGAGGTGAGGTAGAAAGAGAGAAGTGAGGTGGGGGTGAATAAAAAAATGAAGGGGAAATAGAGGGTGAAAAGGCAGAGAGAGAGAAACACATACACACGCACTTAGATTGGGGGTAGAGATGACTTTCGTTACAAACAGAGTAACAGAGCAAGAGAAAGAGATAGATTATGGGTGTGTTCAATATCAGTTTCAAAATTTAAATGGCAACATATATAATGATTGAAAACCTGATTAAATGCGAAAATAATGAGAAAAAGGTGTGTTCAATGTTCTCTATTCGCTGCCGTAAAAGTAAACGTAAACGTCAGAGTTGAGAGAGGAAGGGGGGGTAGAGAGTGTTGGATAGTCAGATAGATAGGGGTAAGACAGCATGGAATGGGAGATGTTGAGAAAGAGGGAGATAGAGAGAAATGAGAGATGGATGAAGTTGAAGTTTGGAGGATGTGGAACAGAGAGAGTGATGTAGATGAGTGAGAGAATGGAAGAGAGATGGAGCTTGGAAGGGTGGGTGGGAGAGTGAAAGCAAGCTCCTTGGTGAAAGCGATGCCCGGAGAGAAAGAGATTGGTCAGAGCAAATGGATCATAGAAAAGGGTAATGTTTTATTCAGATGAACTTTATAAATGTTTAGTGATGTGACAGAGCCCCCAAACCTGTAACATGGTTACATGAATGAAGAAAACAAGAGGGGAAAATACCTCCACTTTCAAAGATAGATTTTAAAGGGAAGTCTACAAAGGTTAAGTTGATTCTAAACCTGTTAGAGACCGATCCAGCATGTATGTTATACCCCTTTCATATGCCTTGAAATAAGTGGGCGCTGAGCGCAAATTCGCGCTCAAAAAGCCATCAATTGCGCCCATAAAGCCCCAAAATCATCAAAATTTTGATGACCGGGCGCAAATATTTTCCAGGTAATTGCGCCCGCCGTGAGTGAGCAGTGAAGCCATATCATACATGTAATTTGAATATCTGAAAAGCCAAAATCAAGTAACTTTCAATTTACGATGAACACAGTTTAAAATTGCCAAGTGCGTGTTTTTTCTGTACCATAAAAAGTGAGCTACGTCCGTCTTTTTTTCCTGTAATACATGTGCGCGCGTGCTTCCGGTATCGGTTTTTCCATACTTCACCATGTCCAATTTCTAGTGCACACATTTCCAATTGGGATATCACAATTCTGCGATAAAGTAATTCGAATTGCACAGGAGATAAATCCCTGTTCACAGCATTAGATGTGCGAGTCTTTTATCCTCACAGTCGCCGACTTTGCTTGTTGAAACGGAGCCTAATTAATAATAAAAAATCACTTCGCTTATAGTTGTGAATTGTAGCTTTTTAATTACTTTCTTGGAGAGGGGTAAATATCAGACAATAAATCATCAAACAAGGCTCCATCTAAAAAAAAATAGGAGGACGCCGTGCACTTGAGTGTGGTGTTAGCTAGCCAGTTTGAGCTCATAATCTCTGCCAGAGCTCTGGGTGAGAATTCTATCAGTAATGGCCTAAGTGATGGTGATTTTCCGTTTCAGATAGAGTTTAGATTTCATGTTAATTTTTGAAAACTGTCAAAAAAACTTTATGATTTCTTCATTGTGATGAATATTTAAGTTATTAATGAATACATTTTCACCGAATTTAGACTCTCCAAGAGTGAAAGGCATTTTCTGTGGAGATCTGCGTTTTCAAATAACTTGTGAAAAACTTAAGGTACACGTGTACATGAACCTACAATACACAAGATACATGTAGGCCTACATAGCCTGTGGCTACATGTATATGTGCTGGAATTTGAATAGACTGAGTTAGATATTGATTTCATTTCTTCATTTCTTTAGCATAATTTATATGCAATCCCAGTGCACCTCACAGTCACAATGACACACAAACACTCACCCAAACCCGTGAATCTAACCATGAAAAAAACCTTAAAAATTATTTTTTTCTAAATTTATTATTTGATCTGAATTCTCTCTTCATCTCTCTCTCTCTTTCTATATTTTTATTTTATTCATTTATTTAGATTTATTTATTTATTTATTTTTTTTTTGGGGGGGTTCGTTGATCGTGGTTCATTAATGATGAAAATGAATTAGCCCATGTGTGTGTGTGGTTCTAAAGGGGATGTAGAGTGAGAGTGTCAAAACAAACATTTAAATCTAATTTCTTAAATGTTTGAATAAGCCTAATACTTAGCATATGCTATTCAAGTACTAATTAAAAAATTACAGGAGCTGTGCTTACTATAAACAAATTTGCGGTGTGGTTCACCGTTTTATATATATATATATTTTAATTGCCCCCGGTTCCAGAAAATTGTCCCCGGTTCCTGTAAAAAAAACCCGTGAGCCGGGGGCAATTTAAAAAAAAATTGCCCCCGGCTCACAGGTGCTTATTTCATGGCTTGGTTATACCCCTTTCATAAACCTATCCTCCAATTAGCCGCCTAAGTGTAATGCGGATAATTCAATAAAAATTGCGTTCGCAAACTCTGAAAATAAGCCGCATTATTTTTACGAGCGCCCGTCCTGAAAAAGGCAGATAATCATCATGACAACTGGACACGCCCCCTCCGATGCCGTTGTGTTGGAAAAGGGTGACCTTGTGACGGCACCATGGCAATTATCCGCATTATTTGGAAATGCGTTCATAAACTCAAAATCTTGTCCCGATGCTGCTATTATGCGGATAATAGCAGCATCAAAATAATGCGGATAACTCTGGTCCTCCTCCAAGTTTACGACCAAAGTATGCTGCTATTAGCCGCATAATTGGGTTTATGAAAGGGGTATTAGTTCGGGTCTGTGGAAAGTATGTTCCTTCTCTCTCTCTCTGTCCCTCCTCCTCCCAACTTCAACTCTCATCCATGTCATATTTCCCTCTTTCTATCTCCCTCTTTCTCAACATCTCTCAATCCATGGCAAATACTCAGAACTCAGAGATGCTATTGTATGGATGGGATCATATGTAATTTTCTATAGCATAAAATAATGTGCATGGAACTCATACCAATATATTGAATGTATAGAAGCTGTTCTGATCACCTCCCCTCCCCTTCCCTGAACATGTTTAGGTCTTTTATAAGTAACATGAAATAAACCTTGTTTGTCTTCTTCCTTTCCTCTTTTTCTTTTCTCTTTTGTTTTATCTTTCTTTTTCTTTCTTGCTCTCCCATTATTCCTCCTTTCCTTCAATATTCTGTTTTTTCATGTTATTTATCACCATATTTTTTGATAGTTAATGGTTTCTACAATATAATGGAACTGATTGATTATTGTGCAAAACCCATTTTCTATAAAAGTTTAAAAGAAATTAGATGAAATTTATTGAGCAATATTAATATTCTGTATTACACAACACAAGATGACTTCTTTTCCTTTCTTACCCTCTATATTTCTTCCTTTACATTTCCTTCTCTTTATTCTTCTGCTATCTTTTATTTCTTGCTCTCTCCCTGTGACACTTTCTCTTATTTTTTCAATTCCTTTCCTTCTCCATCATGTATTATTTCTTAAAAAGTGCATACTACATTTTGTTTGCCCTGCGATTGGCATTTAGTTTCACACTTTTCCTGCCAGGGTCCTGGGCTTTGATTATATTCTTTCGATTTAAAAGTCTACATTTTATTTCTGTCTTTATTAAGCCTATTTGATGTATTGTTAATGTTTTGTTTTACGACAAATGGCAAATATAGATGAATTATATATATCAGCCTGTATCTAATGGGTGAAATGGAAAGGCAGTGCTAAAATAAATGTTACTGGACTATCATATCACACTCAAATAGGAAAAAATAAAGGATTTCACTTAAATGAGATTAAATAAATTCTTTAGCAGCATTTTAATTTTTATGATATCATCTGTGCTACCATTTCTGTATTATACAGCTACTATTGTGCATTTTACTTCCTTGTGGAACAATGTGAAAACTTGGAAATTCCTTTTAGAGAATCGAAATCATCATAAAATTGAAATGTATTTTCGATTTTATTAAGTTTCATTTTGCTCCATTGCCAATAAATATTGTAAAAAAAAAATAGTGATGAAAGTGAAGATGGGCTTTCTTGCCGTTCGGAATTTTGTTTTGCCCATGATAAATATTTCCATTTATGCTAAGAAAAATGTGTTTTTTTGTTTGTGTGTTTGCCATCTCTTTGCTGGTGATGCATCTATTGAATTAATAATCATACAAGATATTTTGTATGAATGTTTAATGACGATCCCAGGCTCTTCTCTTTCTTTTCATCTTAGTTTGATGCTAAATCCTCAAGTATACATCACCCTACCTGTGCTGCTTCCTCTCCTCTCGGCAAGAATGTTTCTCATGAATGAGAAAGATGATGACTGAATTTTGGAGGGGATAAACGCGAATTCCACGTCCATGAATTTATAATTATGATGCATACGTCAACCGCTTTCACTGGATCAGTAGACATTATTCCTACCCCAGTTTTCCATCAATTATGCATGAAATTGATGTGCGCGTCGTCGCAGAGGATGTAGTATGCTCCTCATGAGCGTTCCGTTCGATCGGCGTTCTTCAGGCTGGATGATGCGGACATGTATGCATAGGAGGAGCATCACCTTTCTCCCATCTTATTTCCTCCCTGTCACTCCTGCTAAATCTCATTTCCAACGTCCCTTCTGCGCATTAGAGATTTAGCGTGGACCGTTTGGTATATTGTGGGTTAACGGGGTGCTCATGTGTGTCATTATCACAACATGTGACACGTTAATTTGGACGCTGCACTAGAAAACCCTCACCCAGGCAAACCTATCTGACCCTAGAGGGCTGTTCACACCAGTTTAAAATTTAATTTTATTCTTGCCCCTCAATTAAAAATCTTTCACACCTAACAAGGTGGATGTGAACACAATATAAATACCCTTTATTATTATCATTATTATTATCATCATTATAATAAGAAAAAAAACTGATTCAACTGAAATTCCGTTGTTTTAAGGCTGCAAATGTGTTAACACTGCGATATGAAATTGTAGTTTTAATTAAATTCCTGCCATTATTGACATTAAAAATTGTTTTTTTTAATCTGTTTGAGTAATCTCCCTTCTCATCTCATTTTCATGAGTTTGTACCTTTTTCTAAAACTCTTTTGTGATGTTGCTGGTTGCCATTTTTTTTTAATGTGCCTCACAAGATCTTTGAAATTCTTTGTCCCATAGTATATACGATGCCATTATGTAATCTACTTTCTGATAGTAACTATCATAGTAATAATGTCTGCTGTGCAAACCCTTCATTCGAGTAAAGGATCTGAATTGCAGCCTACTAATGCCTATATACTGAAGACCCTCTTGCTGTATTGAAACAGCAAGTTTTGTATGTGCTAGTCTTTGCGTGGAGACATACTTGTTGATCAAAGTTCCAATTAGGGTCTGTGCCTGCAGAATAGTACTAATGATGTTCCACTGCCAATCAAAATCAAGGATTTCACTGAGGTTACCATAGCTCAACTAATATGCAATAATGCTCTTATCTGTTGACATAAACATCATTTCAAAAAGAACAAGAAATGTTGAAGTCAATTTAACTGCCAAATTAATAAAATGATAGTGATTCAAACTTCCATTTTCACAAAAATAGAAGAAAAACACCATAGCACAATTTGAGTCTATGTGAATTCTTAGAAATCACCCTATAAAGCAATGTAGCACAGCATTACTCCACACATATTACCACATATGGTTAGAATCATAATTCTCATATTGCCCAGGCCTTAAGAATGTTCATTGGTTTGTTTCATGATTTGAAAAAAAAGGTGCAATTTTCCATATTTACAATGACATGCCCCCTTGACAACCCCCTTCTAGGTATATACTTGTAGTCTTAGTATGTCTATTATTATTTTTTTGTTATAATGCTTGTCTTTTCATGAATGTCTGTTTGGGAGGTATAACTGGGAAGTTTTAAGCAAGTGTGAATGCATTCATTAACTCACTCTTTTTCCTTGTTGAGTGTTAGTTGACTTTCTAGGTCACTTTCAATTTTATTTTCTTCCTCTTTTCCTCAAGCTTTCCTCCCCTCAATTCAACTTTGCCAATCCTCTGTGGTTTGAATAAATGACCTTCCTCCTCAAAAGCAACTTTAAAAACTATTAATTTGCTGTTTTTACCCCTCCTAAATTTGTGGTTAGAGTTTAATGATACTTTATATATGAGTTTGAAAATATAGTTGCACTGTAAGTGAAAGGGAAAAGTGGTCTCAATTGCTGCAGAAATAGTTAAATAGGTTCATGAGTTCACCTCCATCCCCCTCCAATATGTCATGTGAACCCTGTATATAAAGCAGAATAATGTTATTAATAAAAGGCCTATGCACTGCCCCTTTCAGCTTGAAAAAATCCTTGACTTTGTACTTTTTTTTAACATCCAATTCTACCATGGGAAGGAGACCAAAATCATGCTTTTGTGATGCCAAGTTATATCAAGCAAGAAGACAAAATACCTGAATTTATGTTGTTCACTGAAGGCAAAAAAAACATTGAAAAGAAAAACAAACAAAATTCCAAATTCCTTTAAGTTTCCAAAACCTAAATATTCTGGCTACTTGAGCCCGGAGAGAAATCAATCAACTTGTGCTCTCAATATAGTAGTGTATGTTAAAAGATTAAAGATGTTTCAATCTAATAATTGGAACTTTTTATAGAAGATGGGATAATTAGAGTTTTGGGATGTCTTCCCTTCGGAGTTAGACAACTAATTTCTAGGCCAATTTTATTCCCAATCTCCCATGAGATGATGTTGTTTATCTTTGCCTGTTTGCTTATTATGTAGTTTGTCTTGTGAGCAAATGACTCTGCAAATAATCTAGTGTATTAGTTTAAAGGCAACAGGTTTCTGAGGAAAATTATCAGTTGCTGATGTAACCATTTGAATACTAGAATTCAGTGATTACTATAGGCTTTGTACAAGGATTGCCTGGTTCCAGTAGGCAATGGGCTCATAAGCCAAAAGCACCAATCACCAACATTTCTGTAAATCCCAGAGAGTTGCCGAAATCTATCTTGATGGAATCCTTTTACTTTTGACCTAGAAATTTAAACCGTCAAATCCTAAAGAGCTTATCATAAAAAGGGGGAAAATCAGAATTTCGTAGTGCTATGGAATATTTCTAAACTCATTTCATTAGAAATAAGATATTGATTTATTTTTATATGAGTTTTCTTTTTATTACAATTTCATTTAATTAAAGTAATGATGATATAGCGCTCTTGAAATTTATTCATTTGCCTTTGGCCATTTTGTTTTTATTTAGGATTGGAAATTCTACATGTCTTTCCTCATAGCTTGATGGAAATTGATTAATCTCATTAAGCTTGATGTAGTACATATCTTCAACATTTACCTATTCACTCATTTGAGAAAAACTGATGTATGTCTGTCATTCAGGAAATAACATTTTATGCAACTTCCTCACTGGCAAAGCATCGAATGTGATTTAGGTGCACTGATGGATGGCTTACGGTCCTTATTAGATGTTAGATTTAAGATCACATCTTTCATACAAAACAAGTTCCATGATATATTCTTCTATTTTATCTGACAATGAATTCAAATTTTTGAAGCAATAATCGTAAGATATGCCATCGCTTAGGGTTTAGAACTTTGAATAAAAGGAATCTGATATTTATTGATATTGGCACTTGTGGAAACACAAGAATGACCTTGAAAAACGTAATAAGTTGTAACCTTGCGATTAACCATCTCAGTGATAGGCGAATGGAACATCTCAAGGTCTTGCTCATATTAGCTTAATCCAACCAAGATCAATTCTAGACTAATTAAAGATGAAAGAATGAGCGCCGACAACGACGCACGTGTAATGATACAATATTGAGGCTGGGTTTATAAAGTGCATGGAAACTGCACTAGGCAACGGTTAAAAGGTTTTTGGTATCATAGCATCAGAAAAGGTCTATGAGTGTGTACAATGTGTGCAGAAAGTAAAATAACCCAATGCACTTCCAATCATTCTTATTATTTTGCATGTCATCGTAATCTATGTTTAGATGAATCAATAGTTTAAAAAAAACATGAAGTTGTGCATTAACAACATGATGCATCCAGAAATATAGAAAATGTCAAGGTGTTTTTTTTATATGAAGGCCATGTATGTGTGATTTGGGATTATAGAGGCTTATACCCTAGTCACATTTCCCCTATGGTGGCTGAACGGCAAGTTGAAAACAGCAGTTTTAACATTTTTGTACCAGCTATGTTATAGGTGGTTTGAATAAAAAATGAATCAAAACGGCTGTTTTTTTTACTCCCTGTACGGCCACCACAGGGGAAATGCAGCTGCAGCATTAGCTATATGGTTGTGCAACAGAAAAATTAGAATAGGAAAGTTGTGATAGTCCATCTACCTTTAGTCTAAATGTTCATCATATGACGTGATGCACATAGATAAAATCATATTAACAGACAAGCTTGTACCCCTGTCATCAGATGCTATAGCATGCCCGCACCCTTTGTCCACTCCCTCATGAGCATTCCACAAGAATTGTAAAGTGTAGGGACAGTGATTTTCCGTTTCTAAAAATTGCCTTTTCCGTTTCAGAAAATCTCAAATTCCGTTTCAGCATGTCTGAAAACGGAAATTCCGTTTCCTCCGTTTCCCCATAGACTTTGTGTACAAGAAAAATGGACAATTCCGTTTACAGCGCAAAAAAAAATATTTTGGGAAACATAATCAACATGAATATATTCTCACCTTTCATATTATTAGCATTATTTTATTGTTAAATGGGATTTTATCGCTGATTTGGGGACTTTTCGGACATCGTTTTGAGCAGTCGACGACTTCCGAATATCCGCCATTTTGGATTTGATGAATCACCGTGATCATTATATTATGAAAGAATGCAGAGGGCAGCAACACACTGCCAGATTCTGCCTTCTATGCGGACGTGAGTGTAAACTAATTTGGATACGATCGAGTGATGGAGAGGCTCGAGAGTGTAGTTACGATGTGTTGATTGTCATGATCGTTGTTCCAAAGTGAGATCGTGTTTTTTCAGCTGATATTAGCATTTTGTTGAGGATTTGGGATAAACTTCTGTTGCTTTTTTGTGCATTTTGAGAAAAACGTGTTTTCCATGATTTTACGTTTGAAAAGTCACTTTCCGTTTCAAACAGCCGATTCCGTGAATTCCGTCCGTTTTCCGCGATCGAGGAAAATCACTGTCCCTACTTAAAGTGTACATGCTCATGTGTGAATGAAACGTTATGTTTTTCTTTATGTACTTTTTTATAATCCATTTAGTTGTTGAGATACCTGAGGCTCATTCAACTTGATAAAAAATTTTGCTTTGCCGTTTGCAGAGTTCCTGTTCTACCTATTTTGTCATTGCAGAAATTGAAGAATTGGACGAAAAGAGATTATGAGACAAATTCCTGTTAAAACATTCAGCTCGTTAGCAGGGATGCTTGATTATTCCTTTTCTAACGTTTGTTTTCTCTAAGGCTTCTATACGTTGAATTCTAATGTTTGGAAAATGTTTTTAGAAATTAATTAAAGAGAGAATGCAGCTTTAGTTGACGACCTTCCTGGGTGATTCAAAATTTACATCAGGTTGATAAAGTAAATCTTCCAACCACTCAATTCATTATCACATTACATACTTTGTAGGTTTAACACACTGTTTTGAGAATATTTCATTAAATTAAGGAGTACCAATGTCAATTTCCTTTTCTCACCTTTACGTCGATTATGATAGAAGTTGTGAGTATAAATCAGATTTATCCCAGCACCTTGATTTCCCCCAATTCTATGATATTTGCAGTCAGAGATGATCGAAAAGCAAATTCTTCATTCATTGCATAGGTATTGGTTTCTAAACAAAATGACCTTATTTTTGTCTGATTGATAATGCAATTTGAGAATTAAAATCAATCTAAGTACCTGTTGTATTGTATTACACTCATTCATCTGCCTATGAATATGTAGTATTATACCCACTAGGATCATTTATATTTGTCATTGCGTATTTCTTATGTATTTTTCTTGTTTTTGAAAACTTGAAACTCTGTTTTCTGTTTCCCAAGTATTATATGGTGCTCTGTTAGCATTGATTTTTTTATGTATTTGTGTCCTATACTGAGGTTCCTGCTGTTTGGGAGTGCCACAATGTAGCATCCTATAGGCAAACGTTTAATTCATTAAAATGAAATAAACAATCTTGCGAAATTGGTTGGTGCTTCGGAGTTCTCTTTTTCTGATTTGATAATGTGACTTTGTTGAACAACATCATTTAAAGACTTAATTAGCTTTTGTATGTTATCTTACTGGCTCAATGTAATCCTTGATAGTTTTAGACTGCTTTCTTGCATGAATGCATCATCTGGTATTTATTTACTCAGGCTCATGTCAGAACAAACTGATTGCTACATTTCAACCATTTCTCCAGATTTACAGCATACATGTGTATGAATATCAGTGGTAGATGAAAAATTGGTGTATTAGTGGCTGTGGATGTAAATTTCAAAGATTAATTTCAAATTCTGGCCTATTCCAGTGGTATCAGATTGAATTACCTACCTCCATAGCTTCCTGTATGGACGAGTGACTTAGTTTTTCAGCTCATAAAATTTCATAACCATCCTAATGATTCAATATATTTTTCAATTAAATTTTGGTCACTTATGTGGATTAATTGAGGTTTGTTGATACCGTTGTGTGGTTATATAGAGAATTCTGGACTAATTGATGCTATCAACTTTACATCCCGGAGATCAATTTTAATTTGGTATCTGTTGGTCAGCAAGGTTGCTTGTCAGTTTGAATCTTCAGGTGAGAGACTGATCAAAGTTAGAGCGTGCATGGTGTTTATCATCTAATGCATCCCGGATACTGTTGACATCCATGTAAACAAAAATGATCATACATCAATTAAATATTGATACTATTAGTATTATGTCATGTTGCATGATGTAGGCTAAGTCAGATTTTCAGCAGATTCATTTGATTGTGGTATCTGTTGTAATTTGACACCCCTGTTGTATGGATGTACATTCATCAAGACTCTTTAAAGATATCTGAACATGAGATCTTAGTTGAAAGAAAAAAAGAACAGTCAAATAATGTCTTCAGTGAAAATTGATTTATATAATGCTTGAAAATACCTTGATGTATCTACGTAAAGTCTAATTGTTGTTTTCTTAGTAGTAAGCTTTTAAATTTTAATTGTCTTTTGAAGAAATAAATTATGTGTATGTTATGACCAAATGAAACATAATTAGCCACATGTTTACATTTATAACTTCATGAATATGAAAAGAAAAATGAGGATGGAGAGTGGATGCATGAACGTATCACATAGGACTATTGCCTAAGAAAATATACAAGCGATTCATAACACTTCATTAAATTAACATCAGTTAAAGCAGAGATATCCTTCCAATATTTATTGAGACAATCAGTGGTCAGGACGCCACGTAGAGAACAGTATGGCCAGAACTAGTTGCATGATTGATGAGAAAGGCGTGAGTTCATCATCATCCACCAGCCATCGCTAAGGTCAATAAGGAGATGATCTATTAATGGCTTACGGAAATTTAGTCCTCTAAATCGCTATCTTATCCTCGTCGTCGCAATGAATTAAACATGAGATGTTGTTGGCAGATGATTAGGCGACTGGACGCTGGTCGTACTCTCACTGGAGATCATAACGTGTGGAATGTAGATCATAGTCTGTGAAGAGGCTAGCCAGCGTCGTCCTTTTTTTGTTATGGAATTCTGTTCAGAGGAATTCAATTTATGATCTAAGTGAGTGTTGCACAAAACTTCTTTGCAATTGATTGCAAATTCAAGTTGCTAATTTGTAATTGATAATCAACTAAATAAATGCATGTGCTTAATTAATTAATAACAAGAGTCTTTATTGATTTTTAAACATAAAATGAACTAGCAATCAACTTTAAGTTTCTTTGAATACCCTCTTATTATGCTAATAATACAAATTATGTAGAAAGTCAGTTTTTATCTTTAAAGCAGGTACGAACCAATAGCGCCATCTCATACCTGGCCAGTTTCCTGACCCATAATGCTACTGTAGTCTAGTAATATAGACCCACTTGAATGATAACATTTTAATTAACTACTCAATACATTTATACCGCAATAATTGTGTAACCAAGTAGCAAAACAATTACTTTTTCTCAAAAAACGTTTTATTTTCTATATACAAATACAATTATAGGTGAATTCATTCTCTGTGGTATTAGAATATATCTGAACGTGTATATTTCAAGACTATGTATTTATAAGACAGTCAATTAGAGACCACACACAGTTCCCTCCCCCTTTAAGCGTCATTACACTGCTTAATGCACTGCTGTACTTGAAATCTTATGCGCATATTTAACTAACATGTTAGCATCACAACACACTTTGTAATTCTATAAGTTGAAAGTTTGACATTACATGAATAGGTTACTGAACGTGGATCACCATCAAGCCCTCATCTGTAAACACGAAACACAGATTGCTATTATCACCCGGCTTAGCAGTCTTTTAAAAAAGCGGTTCCTCCCGATCCTCATTGATGACACATTAGGGGTAATTCTGTACACAACACCTCGTTAGGCTCAAGAAGAAGAAGAGGATTTGATGGTATTTTCTGGAGGAAAAAGGAGGTCAAATGGAAATAGATGCTAACTTCACTTCCCACTCTCCCCGGATGAACTAGTCTACTCCCCAGGCTGATTTATAAGATGCTCGCAGCATGCTTGTGTTACCATAACGATATGTGTCGGGTGAAGAAGAAGAAGGTTATATAATAGTCACACATTGATTTCTTTTTCAAAGATATAGTTGAATATCCCAAGCTCATAGAGTTCATAGGATTTTGTTATTGTGATGTTGATGGAAATTACATGATGTTTCATTTCGAAGAGTGTAATTTTTCTTTTTGCTTGTCATTTCTTTTGTGACAGGATGTTTGTCTCTCCTTAAAATTGGATTGATTCAGTAAAATGATCCCAGGAGTATTGGCTTACTTTTCATACTAACTCCATTTTTACTTTAAAGCCCATGATAGATTTTTGTAAATCTCTAGATTATTCACATTAAAAGTTTGCATCCATTGCGACATAGGGCCTAGAATAAAAGAAAATATTAACATATTTTGTGTGAAAGATACTATTCAAACTCTGATATTTTGGATGGATTAAAAAGTTTACACCTATTAAAACAACTGTATTTCACAAATAATTGATTTTTTACCCACACTGTATAGGATAATGGTTGAAATAAAGATGTCTGACAAAAAGTTCTTGTCCCATATTTTTTTTCCATTTTGGCAAAAAAAACACTTCTTGAGCAAGGAATGAATCTTCCAATATGGAATAATGACTAGTGTTGCAGGTCCTATATATGGAAGAAAGGATATAATCAGATTGCCATGTAAGGGTTCTCAATCTTATAAAACGGTGAAATTCAATTTTAAAAAGCAATCAATGAAAAATGATGTAATGCCGGTTATACGCATATGCAAGAACATCCATTGTGATAGGGAATTACCTAGAAGCATTTCATGAAACAGTCAAGTAATTTTCACTGCCTTTTTTTATAAGCTACTATAATTCCTTGCATCTAATTGGCCCAGAGCAAATTAGTCAGTGAAAAGTCACTGAGTAAACTCTCCTTGAAATGCTCCCCTGGATGATGCCTCATACCCCTTTCATATTGCACTTTTCACCGGCAAAGTTCGCCAGCGAAGGGGAAAGTGTCCAGTATGAAAGGTATACAGGAGAACTTCACCGGTGAAGTTCGCCGGGGAACTTCTCCACCTCTAGAGGTGGAGAACTTCGCCAGTGAAACAATTTCGCCGGCGAAGTTCTCCACCTCTTTCGCCGTTGAAAAGGCCAGTATGAAAGCAAACTGGAGAACTTCTCCTCTTTAATGACGTCAGAGGTCAATTTTTTTCTCTCCCGAAGTCCCCTGTACCGAGATTCCGCGTGCGATAGTTGCAAGCTCAGCTGAATGCTATGGCCAAGTTGATACCCTCGAACATATTCTTTTTTTACTAACAATATTTATTAAAAAGCACTTTTTACATGTATGAAATGCGCTAAAATATAAAAACAAGGTGATATTGTTTGTTTTTATCGTAATACTTCCAAAATATGTTGTAATTAATTTTTTGATACCTTTTTGTAATAGGTAAGATGTAATGTTTGCAATTTTCTTTCGTTTGTTCTGCAATCGCCCGTTGAATTTCGCCGGGGAAGAAATGTCAGTGCGAAAGGGTACATTTTTTTCTTCGCCGGGGAAGTGAGGAATGCGAGGTGGAGAAATTCGCCGGTGAAAAATGAAGAGGGCAGTATGAAAGGGGTATTGGAAAGAGATGGTGTTAAAACAGAATGGGGAAAGAGATACAAGGTACAGGTTGAGACCTCAACACATTAATATCAATTACATGGGTATTGCTAGAGATGTAGCTGAGGAGAGAAAAGCTTGTTCATTGAATGAATGACCTGCATGTGCCTTCAGAGTGTGTTAATTGATGATTACTAATCAGACTTCACTCTCTGGAGGTGCATCCACACTTGCCCGATCATGAAAAATACCAACATACATATGCTAACCTATCGGAAAATACAAGGTAACTTTTCAGTGTGACAGCAGAATGCTTGTATCGCCTTTAGAAAATACTCATGAATTAATAGGCCCGGGGGGGCCACTTACATTGACGAGTGGATACCATGCGCGACCAAAAAAACACGTAAAAAGGATGTCTTTTTCACGATAGGGCACGTTACGTACGTAACGTGATAAGGGTGTCAAAAACACAAAAATAATGAAAAAAGGGTATCTATTTCACTTGGAAAATTACGTGTTTAGGGTCGATTTTGCGGGGATGATGAAACAAAAATAAAATGTTTTATAAAGGATGTCCTTTTTGCCCCAACACTACGTGTTTAGAGTCCGATTTGCGCGAGGTGTAGAAGGTGGGGTCGAACTAAACCAAATAAGGTAAAGCCGACGACCGAGGACCCGTAACAATAAAACATTCCTATACTTGTTTAGGGGTTCATTTCGGGGAATATTTGCCAAGAGTATCGTTTTGTTTCCAATACTTGTTAAGAGTAGGGTTTCACACGTCAGTACTTGTTAAGGGGTGCATTTTCAGAATATGGAAATTACGTGTTTAGGGTGCTTTTCGAGACCCAATGGTCGCGCATGGTATCCACTCGTGAATGGAACTGGCCCCCCCGGGTTAATAGGTACTTTTCAGTACACATTGCAAGATCATTTGCAGGGATGTTGTTTGTGAAAGAGGCAAGCAGGAGTACTATTGTGTATCCTTTGGCAAACAAATGCAAGAGTCTTGTTGGAGGCTCATAAATAACTATGAGAACTTATATAGATAGATATAATTATTTACGTCTGGGACCGACCTTTAACGTCACCATCCGAAAGACATGACCAGGGCTCGAACCTCAAGGTGTGATATACATACACAATGAGAAGCACTTATCAGTTGTGTAGGACCACCTTGTTCGAACTGTCCTTATATTATGATGTTAACACCTCAGTATGATGGAAATAATTATTGTATGAAAGATAATTGGATAAAAAAAACATGTTTTTCAGTGTATTTCTAGTTTTCCTCTAATTTTATAATGCAATACAATTTAGAATACATAATTTTCATAACCTTGCACCATTTTGAAAGCTTTTCAGCGGTTCATGTGTTTTTTACCCATCTGAGTAAAACTAGAAAGAGGAATGTGAGAGCGATAAAGAATTGAAGGGGAAGAATTGTTGGCCCTTGGAGCGAGGGTAAATCCTGTGCAGGTGTATGGTAAGCCGCCCTATCTTCCAGGATAATAGAGATGTACCCTTGTTTATCTGTTGAAAGACATACTCTCAGATAATCAATGCAGAAAATAAACAAAGATGTTGCTTTCCTTTCATGATGTCTCTTCATCAAATATGCAACAGGATGAGCATATAGAGGGGTTTAAGAATGTATCCATTCAGATAAGCTTAAGTGAGTCATGTCAGTGCAAGAATGCCCTTAGAACATTTTTGCGCACCTCATCAGTGCCGAAACACCCTTACACAATGCACTTATGTGTCCTCGGCTGCTAAAGGCATTTTTGTACGCATGCGATGCACGAAAATGTGGTGTTAGGGCATTCTTGCGCCGACATATTTTTAACACTAACATACATCAGAGGTATATGCCAAAAAAAGTACAGCTAAATAATATCTGCTATCTGAATTGCATGTTTGTTAGGCATACAAACCAATCTTGCGATACAAAATGCACGTGCTTTCAAATTCCAAGACTACAGGCAAGGACTTTATGGTGTACTGCACACACTATAGGGGCATCTTTTACTATTTTGGCTCCACTTGGGGTGATGTCACTTCTCTCCACTATCACCAACCTACACAAAACAAATAATGCACTGGTTAAAGTTTGCGATGTGAATGGTAGTGCAGTCTAGCTAGCGCCACATGCTTTTTGCACCATTTTGAATACCCAGGATTACTCTTTATCACTGACGTACTTTCACCTCTTCATTGTTTGGTAATTTCACATATTATATTTAGATGAAAATTGCACAAAATTTGTCATGTTCTGTAGTTGTAACAGGAGCCGCGGAAGTGGGGGGAAGGGGGGGGGGGCTGAGGAGGCTTCAGCCCCACACTTTTTTTCCAAAACCATGTACAAAATCGTGAAAATTACCATACGATTGTGATATTTTGCATGGTCACCCCCCCCCCCCACTTTGAAAACCGTTCATCGGCCCCTGTGTAATATGTAATCTGTAGCAAAAAATTATTAGAAGAAAAGAAAAGCACACACAAAATTGTTCTCAATTGGAAATCATATACTATATTGTAGCTACAATATTCGTTATGGATTTAAATCAGAGTAAATTTGTCATAGCATCTTAGATTTTGTCCTAGATCATATACCCTTTTTACACAGGATTTTCTTAGCCCCGTACTATTTTTTTTCCTTTTCACACATGTCAAATTGTTATTGCTAACCCCGGATAAGGTATGCTTGCTTTTCACACACGAAACTCGCTAACCCCGGACTAGTGGTTTTTGTCGATCATTCGTAGTACAAGTACTTCACTCGTACACTTTTTACACACGCTAAAATTTCCTTAACCCCGTACTATAGGTGGGGCTAAATTGCCATTTTAGCCCCACCTATAGTACGGGGTTAAGCTTAGCCCACTTTTGTTTTACACTAGCGATCTTAACCCCGTACTATCGCTCTTAGCACCGCAATTGCTGGGATAACCCTGCTTTTTTGCAGGGCCAAATAATCCCGTACTAGAGGTGGGGTTAGCCCACTTTGCAAAAATGCTGTGTAAAAAGAAAGTGGGCTAAGTTTAACCCCGTACTATAGGTGGGGCTACATGGCAATTTAGCCCCACCTATAGTACGGGGTTAAGGAAATTTTAGCCTGTGTAAAAAGGGTAATAGTTTATCTCAAATAGGACCTGGCTTTGTATATGTACATGGATAGAGTAATGAAAAAAGAACCTGTACCATGTTGCATTAAAGCCTTTAGCGAGTCACATAGATTGATGTATTTAACCTACTTCAAATATATTGTATAGGTGAACTCATTATGGGTCAGCTGTAATGTGAATATGATCTATCATACTTGCATCTTGTAATAATATTATCGGACCGTATCAAAATAATAGTTTTATTGTCAACATTGAAGGGAAAACAGCAAGGAGGACCCGTTTTAGATATCGCCCATTCGAAGCAAAACGCCTTTTACATTTTGATCGGAGGTAATGTCATGAATGAAAAAGATTGCAATTGCCAGAAGATCTGAGCGGGCATAACCGGCAACACGCATGTTTCCAAAGATAATATCTTGGGGCGGTTTTTACAGCAGAAGCGCATTTCATCTGTCCTTCTTTCTGGTGTTCGGTGGTGGTGGATGCGGAGGAAATGTAGGACAGTGAGAGAGAAGATATAGAGAGTGAGGAAAAGATGGAGGGGGGGGGGGGGTGAAGTGCGTCTTCCTTTTGAAAACTATTTTTGCAAGATTATCTAAACACCAGCAGATGTTCTGGGGAATGTTGTCCGGGTGAAAAAAAATGTTGTCCGACTAGTCTTTTTAGGTTGATGGATGGACGAACTAATGAAGGCATGAATGGATTGAGGGAGGCTTGGACAACTTGTGGGTGGGTGGATAGAAAAATGAATAGATGGATTAGATAGAAGGAAGGATAGCCTGGCGGAGATATCTGTGGAGGATCAAGTAGAAAATATAAATTGATTGGTTAGAGGGTACATGACAGACACATAGTTGGAAAGTAGATGACAAATATATGAATTGATAGATTGCTGCTCATGAATCGTCACACTTAGCATGATGATGGATAAATTATGTGATGCATGTTTCAAATAGAAAGCCATTTTTCTTGATAATATTAGATCAAACACATTGTATCTGTATGTCTGTATGCATTTTGGACAGAATATTTGAAAATATTTAAACATCTGGTGATTATTGAATATTTAATGAAGCAAAAAATATAGAATCCTGAATGGTTTGAAGAATGCATTGATTTGTCAATTATAATCTGAGCCAAACCTTCACAAAACAATCATAGTAATACCGAGCAACTGTTTGTTTATCCTAAAAGGCCAAGTGTGATGATTATCGATGCTAATTTGAAACTCTAATCTAATGCAGGAATGAAATTAGGTATGTTAGCTTAACCAGCGTGATGTGTCCATCCAGCATGAAAATCTCGGCATCGTTTAAAATAACATACAAAAAATATAAAGCCAGAATGTGCTTGCGAATCAGCCGAGACCGCATTTCACCCGACTGTGCTCTGCCCGTGTCGCCCGGAGTGATGGCTTAACCCAATGGGAGGCTACCGCTACACTTCTTATCGAGATCACACGGTTAGATATAGGTGGGTCTGGAGGTGTGAGCGGAGTATAATTGGATTCTGCCCGGTGCAAGTGGAATTAGGGAATGGCCATACAGGGTAACTGCCCTTTATCGAGTTCATGTTTATTTGCTTTTTCTACTTATTCCATGTCAGGGAATGTATGTGACATGCTTCTTAGTTCTGCTTCACGAACCAGGATGTAGTCTTAAGGGGGAAAAATAGTATTTTGACCTGGAAAAATTGTGTTAGGGAGATGATATAAGAGATAAGAAATGGGCTTTAGGTATCTTAGAATTGGTGAGTAAAAAGAGACATCTGCAGACTGATGTTCTTTGAAAAGACAAAACTCTTTAGGGATCTCAGGGATAAAATATTACTGTACCCAAGATATTTAGTTGAGTAGGGCCTACATTATAAAGATAGCATTGATAAATTACACACAGTCTTTGTTTTTTTCCTTCTTTCAAGTTCTCCTTTTCATAGACTTTAGCTTTAGAGTTAGCGCCTATAAATATGGCGGCTCAGCTACAGCCGGGGTAATAATATGATACCAAGTATCAAAGCGCAGTTGAGTATATGCACATAGTAACTGCGCTATATAAATGGACATATTATTATTACTATTATTACTTAAGACTTTGTTTCCAATCTTTATTTTGTTATATTCATCCATCATCCTAACACATTAAACTTCATCATGCATTTAATAATTAAACGAAGAAAGATAGATTGTCAAGGGTATGATGGTACTGGGTTGCAAAACTTTGCTCTCGGTGAACTCTATACATGTAAATAGGTCATTATATGCTGCTGTAATGTTTCAGTCTTGAAACTGTCTGTCAATTGTGACTGCTCATTGGCACAGAAAGAATATCTACCCCTGTGTTTGCGAAAGAAGTGGATAACCAGGATATATGCATTTCCTCACACCACCTTTCCTCGCCCACAGTACGCCTTCTTTTCCCACATAATTTGCCACTCTTGATTTGAATACGCCAATCTCTGCGATGTCCTGGCTCTCGTGCGATACTGCAGATAAACCTTCAAACGATCCCAAATGACTTTGGCAACAACACCGCAACCAAATTAGATGTAAATGGAGTTGCCGCCGTACAACTAGCCACGATTGAGCCCTCTGTGTCAACAGCTTATGCTAGCTATCCACAACGTCCAGAACAATTTGCATGTCCCAGAACAATCTTCCCTCCTATCATGATTACAAGTAATTACTTGGATTACCTCGACCCCTTCCACTCCTGATAACGTCGGTTGTCGTAAATTTCCCTGGATTGGTTTTTATGTAGTGGCTTTCCACAGGCTCATGTGGCCAGGCGTGAACCCTCGGAAATGCAGTCTAGGGAAATTGTCTGGACCCTCGTTAGTTGAGACCTGCGATGTGCTTGTGTGCCAAGGGAAGTACAGAAGTTGTGTTGTTTGGGAGTTTTTGTTTGTTGGGAGTGTTCAGACTTCATTTCTAGTCTCAAGTTTCGTTGGTTTCCTAGTCCTATCCTTTGACGGAAGCAATCTGAATAGTTCAAGTCCAGAAAAGTTAATTCCATCCATTTGTCCCACCTACTGTTTGCCTGTCCAGGGTATATTCCAACGTTTGCTTTAATGAATATGAATTGGATAAGTCAAGCAATAGCCAATAGGATATTGACGGTTTCTCTAGAGATCCAAGTGAAATGGGGAAATCAGTCATGAATGTTTTTTAGTCTTTATGATGTTGAACAATTTGCAATGGAAATTGTTCAAACTCAGCCGTATGCATCAACTTTTAGCATCAAAATTCCTGAATAAAACAATTGTTACATTTGGGCCAAGTTTGATTCCTGCCTTTGATTCCATTCAGTTTTTGTCTCGCCTGCGTAGCGGAGCGAGACATAGGTATCACTATTTCCGGCGTTGGCGAAGTTGGCGTCGGCGTCGTCAACAATTGTGTTGTACACCCAATAACTTTCTATAGCTTCGAGGTGGGATCACCAAATTCATACCAGAGGTCCATCTCCTGAAGGCACAGGTCAAGTTCGAAATATGAGTCAAATTTGAATAAGGTCAAAGGTCAATGAACTTTACATGACTGGCACTGTGCTATGTTGTACACATAATAACTTTCTATATCTTCGAGATGAGATCACCAAATTCATACCAGAGGTCTATCTCCTGAAGGCACAGGTCAAGTTCAAATATGAGTCGAATTTGAATAAGGTCAAAGGTCAATGAACTTTCCATGACTGGCACTGTGCTGTGTTGTACACACAATAAATTTCTATAGCTTCGAGGTGAGATCGCCAAATTCATAACAGTGGTCCATCTCTTGAAGGTGCAGGTCAAGTTCAATGTGAGCTGAATTTGAATAAGGTCAAAGGTCAATTAACTTTCCATGACTGGCACTGTGCTGTGTTATACACATAATAATTTTTTGTATCTTTGAGGTAGGATTGCCAAATTCATACAAGAGGTCCATCTCTTGAAGGTGCAGGTCAAGTTCGAATGTGAGTTGAATTTGATGAAGGTCAAAGGTCAATGAACTTTCCATGAATGGCACTGTGCTGTGTTTTGTACACACAATAACTTTCTATAGCTTCGAAGTGGGATCACCAAACTCGTAACAGAGGTCCATCTCTTGAAGGTGCAGGTCAGGTTCGAATGAACTTTCACACTACTTTGTTCCTCTAATGACATGAACTTTATGATTTTATACTTTTTAACACTAACATTTTACTTCAGAACTCAGTACTCTCTATACCTTAACCAGATTTTGTATTTTACTTGTTTGTTCTTTAAAAACTGTTGTTGTTATAAATGAGCTATAGTTCTTGGCACCATTTATAATATTCACACCACAATTCACCCCCTAAACTGCTGACAGCCTCAGAAGTCATATAGCATAGTTTTGACATGCAGTCTCTTCATGACAGCAATAGGCAGGGGAGACAACGCTTGGCGTTTGCCTTGTGTTATCAGTATTACCACTACTCTGTAACTGAAAATATAATTAAGTTTTTTAAAGATTTTTAAGAAAGAGATTCTAATTCAGATGTTTATTTTTAAAAGTTCATATCAGAATTAGAATTATGTTGGAAGGCCTATCTGTATCAGGTTATTGATTAATGATACAGATAAAATGGCCCACCTATGTATGAAGCACCCTTGGGGATCTTTGAATTTCCTTCCCTTTTGATCTTATGAAGAATTTTTTTTATTTTAACACATTTATCAATTGGACTTAATGCATTGGGTAGGTTTCCCTAGATATTTTACGAAGAGCTCCTTCATTAGCCTTGATATCAGCCTAATGTTCTCACCCACAATTTATACATATTTCATACTGGTTTGGGAGCATGATTTCTACAAATTATGTAAACCCATCAAGGTATGATTTAATGCCTGGATGGAGGGTGTCTTAGATCAATGTCTTGCCAAAGGATTTTACTGCGACGTTAGGATTCATACCTAATGGTTTGCAGTGCAGAGACATGAGAGAGTCTTGGACTTTTAAACTTCAGTTTTAGATTGCAGTTATCAAAGTTGCACTGTTTGGAAGGGGGAATTTGAAATGGAGTACTTTTTCTATTGTTTTATGATAGATGATAAATAATGATTTTTATCTTCACAATTTACCCAGGTAATAGAGGTGATCTAGTTGAAGGAGATGGAATGTTTGATAAACAAAGCACCATCTTATCTCATCCTATCTTACTGTTTTTAAATAGGTCTTCTTTCCTGGGAAAATGTGTTGGGTGTAGAGAGTGATTAAATGATTTGCAGTATTTGGAATCACTGTGCTCTAGAGAAAGAAATAAGGTTGACAAGGTGGTATTTATTGTCCAAATTAATAAATACATGGAAATTTGCATTTTTACATGGTATTGAAATGGACCCCAACCACTTGCAAATATAAACTAATGAGATGCTTTGACATGCCTTTCACCATTTAAAGGTGAAGTCCACCCCAGAAAAATGAAGTTGATTTGAATCAACAGAAAAAAAATTGAACAGGTATATAATGCTGGAAATTTCAGCAAAATTGAATGTTAGATAAGTTAGGACATTTAAAAGTTTTGCTTGTTTTCACAGAACAGTTATGTGCATAACTCAGTGATATGCAAATGAGAGAATTGATGATGTCCTCACTATTTCTTTTGTTTTATATTTGAATCATACAGTATTTCAATTTTACAGATTTAACAATGAAGACCCCCTTGTTTAAACCACAAAATGTTAAGCAGTGGCAATTCAACATGTTCATCAAACTTTGTTTCACATGACAATGAAGAGAAAATTATAAAATTTGAAATGAAAAAAAAAGAAATAGTGAGTGGATGACGTCATCAGTCTCCCCATTTGTATACTGTCCAGGATGTGAATATAACTTTTTTGAAATTAAGGAAAAATTAAAAAATGTCATAACCTTCTTATTTTACATCCAATTTCGATGAAATTTTCAGTGTAATGCTTGTTAGATTTTTCCCTTTTTATTTAAACCAACCTTTTTTTTTGGGGGGTGGACTTTAAAGTGTTTCTTTAAAGGAGAATGAAACCATTGGAAGAAGATGGCTTGTGTGAAAACAGAAAAATCAAAGAAACAGATCAACGAAAGTTTGAGAAAAATCGGACAAATAATGAGAAAGTTATGAGCATTTGAATATTGCGATCACCAATGCTATGGAGATAGCAAATTGGCAATGCGACAAAGATGTGCGATGTCACTTGTGAACAACTCTCCCCATTACTTCAGTATATATTTCACTTCAATCGCCTCTTTTATCACATCTATCCATAAATCATACTGTTCTTTCTACATGAGGGCATGTAATACATATTTCTTAAGAATACATCATGGATAAAGAGTTTGTATCATCATAAGAAAAAGCAAAAAGAGACATTTTGAGGGTATTTTGTAGTCCACCAAAGGGAAAGTTGTTCATCAGTGACATCACACATCCTTGTCGCATTGCCAATATGAGGATCTCCATAGCATTAGTGACTGCAATATTCAAATGCTCATAACTTTCTCACTATTTGTCCAATTTATCTCAAACTTTCTTTATTCTTATTCTTTGATTTTTCTGTTTCTACACAAGCCTATTTGTTCCAAAGGTTTCATTCCCCTTTAAAGTGGACTTTAAAGTGTTTCACACCCCCATCTACCTTTTAATATAGAACTTGTAGTAGTGATTATAGAAACAAAACTCTTGCATTCTGTTGCATTATAGTTGCCTCACATCAAAAGTTCTCATAATTTGCTTTCACATTGCATATATCCACGCAACCTCAGAGAAAACTCTACAAAAGTTTCATGTAATTTGTGCAATACCTCATATACATTTTCTTTGAGGAATATTAGAAGTTCTTCACACTGGCAAAATAGCAGGTTCATTGGAGGGTTGTGTAGGTGTGACTATATGATGATACATTGGGTGCTAGTTGTCTACTCCAGGCTCATTCCTTTTATAATGCTTCTCATCTCATGATGACCAGGCTACATCTTGTAAGTGTACGTATGTGAGCAGCGATTGTCCTTCGCCCATGCCTTTGTATCCTGACGGTGGCGTATTACGAATTGCATTAAAAAACTTGTTTACAGGAATCGTTGAATGTAGTTTGGGGTCCAGCAGGGAATAGGACTTCAAGCCGCAAGTCCTCTGGGAGTAGAACACAAGCTGCATCTTTAATGAAAGACACATGGAGGAACAAGAATGCAAGTTTGTAAAGAATGCTTGTTTCAGCGAAGCACATTCATCAAAAGAGAGAGTCATTCATTATCATAAAACAGTCTCATCAGTTGCTCACAAAGACATTGCAAACCGGATGTTCATCGGCTTGCATTTCACCAGTCTTCATATTTCATTCTCTGTTACTGTTTACTTTAGTGATCATGTAAAAAGAAATTAAAACATTAGTTGAATTATAGTTCATTATACTGAACAAAGTGTGTACAATAAAGACAAATCTTATCTTAGCGAAAAATTTAAAATGATCTCAGTCAAATTCAACAGTAGTGTCAGTATGCACCCTTGGAGATGATCATATCATATGCATAGATCATTTGGGAGATCCATTCAGCAATTTTGCGCAGGTGTCATTTAGGGGGCATTTGGCATACCTGTCCCGTGTATAAGGGATAAGTACATGACCAGATGACACACTTCTCACACACAGGCACACACATATGCCCGAACTCACAAAGGTGGTTTGAAAACCCATGGTTGAATCCATGGTTTATGCAGATTTCTTGTCTAAATTACGCTTAATTTAGCGCCTATCGGGCACGTGTATAAATAATGTCCAATGTGATGCCCGCTTTTGTCACAGTGCGCCAAATCGACGCCTGTTACCATGCTTAGATACGCTATTTTATTCATGAGTCCACTGTTTGAAGAGTGGACTCATGAATAAAATAGCGTGGATAACCACGGCAACTTAAATGAAATGTCTGAAATATTCTATACATATAGACCTAGTAAAATTTTAACTAGCAAACTCAACATCATTGTGAAAATTAGCTGACAACCACTAATAAGCACAGATGAGCTTGTTTATTATTATCAATTCCTTCTCTTCCTTATATTTTCCCCATACCATGGTATCTTTGAATTCATTGATTGGTCAAATTAAAATATTTTTTTGCACAATTGCATCTTGCCAGACTAACAGGAAAAGTGAATGGCAAAGAAATTAAGATGAAACCCTATTACCTATCTAGATCTTTCTCTTTTTTTCCTGTCTCTCTTACCCTTCCTCCATGTGTGTGTCTCTCTTTCTCTGTATCTCTTTCTCCTGTCACTCATAGAACATTCTCCATGTAAGTTCTTGGTCAGGCTGATAATATTTTCTGTTGCAGCAGTTTATATTAGAAACCGGTGACCTCGTGGGTGAACATTTCACGCGACTCGAGAAGCATTTTGTCTTGGCTATCCCTCAAACATTGACGTAATCATACATTAGATTGCCCGCAAGTGGGAGAGACTGTGAGTGTATGCTGTGGACGTAATGTGCCACTCAAATAACGAAATGCTCTGTTCGTAGTCTTCAAAGTCAAACCAATTTCTTTTATTTGGCTATGAAATTACAACAAAATACTCTGGACATGTATTCATCAGTTAAGGATTATTACAGTTTCAAATTAGTTTTTTTTTTCATTTTCAAAAAAATCCATTGTGCATTTTATATACATACTGAATATAAAAGGTAAGTGTTCAAATGGCTCTTTAAAATGAAAATAAAAACGTTGAGAGAGGATGCTTGATTTAAATTTGAATCGTAACGGCTGGGAAAAATGACATATTTAGATTCTAATAGTAAAAATGCATTTAATGGCTGCTAAAGCTTTCGTTGTGTTCAATGATAATCGTTGTGTTCAATGATAATCAATTATAGATCACTTTTCTGACCCTTTGCCAAATTGAAAGACAGGCTTTAAGAGAATTTTAAAGATATCATAGAAATTTTCATGAATAGATCAAAAGTAGTAGATAATCCAAGACTATCACATATAGACAAATGCTTTAACGTGAGAGGACCAAGAGGGCTTGAAAGCATCTGACCACTGAAGCATTCTCTGGGCCCTGTAAAGTATGGCATTGTGATTGATCGATCATGTGATTGATCTTAATGATGAATCATGCACATTATTCAATCATAGAAATCAGACCCAAAATAAATTGCTATAACAGGCCCCCGGGGGGGGGGGCACTGACATATATTGGTGGTACGGGTACGTGCTTCTTTGATGGCCCCCTTTTCAGATCTAATTTTCAGTTCTCTAGATACTCTGAATGACATCATTTTCATTCAGAAGCCGCCCGGCCCCTCTCGCAAGACCCCTTTCATGAAACATCTCAGTTCCTAGCCCTGCTAAAATTGTCCAGCGCGAGCACCGCATGCGAGAGCTGCTGTAAAATTGAAAATCAATTCGTAGATCAGTGGGGGCCTCAAGTTCTTTGTATTTTGACAGGCATTTGGATCTATTGCAGGAAAGAGGGATAGCATATGAATGGTTGATTTATGCGATGATTACTTGTATTATAGGCCTATAAATTGATACATTTTTTTAAACACTACTGTCATTGAATAACTTATGAGTACATCCTGATGTTTTATATATATATTGTATTCCCAGCGTTGTACTTATTGATTTAAAATTATATAGAGATATAATATTTGGCTGTGAACATTGAACGTTGATTGCACTTTTTTGGCAATAGTTGGGAGAAAGAGAGCATAAAGGGGTCTGGATTAATACAATAGATGCAACAAATGGTACCCATGGTTGTGTTTACTTGTGTGGATGGAAGTGTTTCTACATATCTTTTTGATTCTGCAGACGTTTTACTAATCGGTTTGATGATAGTCGGTGGTGTTATGTGATGATTCAGAGTGCGATGTGTACTTTTTTGTCACAAGAATGCAGGCAATTCATTTAAAAGAAATGGGAATGTAAACTGCTTAAAGGCAACTATCAAGTCTCATCATCTTACTTCACCTACACTTACCCCTCTTTTTTTTTTTTTACTAATACCCCTCTCTCTAGTAATTCTTCATCTTCTCTGGTCCTGTCCTGTAGTTTTTTTTATTAAATCTAATGTAGCATATGATATTTATTACTCCAATTGTAAACCAATTCCATTGATGATGATAATGTCAACATTAAAAAAAAATATATATATATATGAAACATTTCAAAAGTTAAAATAATGATTTTGTTATATAATGGTACACAAGTAAAATTGATTAAGTTTATGAATGATGACAATGATGATGGTGATTGTAGTGAAACTGTGTGTTTATTTTCCATTCTAAATTATTTGCTCTCTGGGCCGATTACTGGTACACAATAATCAGTTGTTTCATTACTAATTGGATAAAATTTCACTTTCATATAGATGATTATGAATCCATAACCTTCCTATCCAATCTCTATTTTAGACTATGAATGTGGTTGTAATGCACATTGTACGCCATGTGTAGATTGATTTTTCCCAAGCTCTCACAAATTGTAATACTTTTTCATTTTAGAGTTTTTTTTTGTTAAAACATCTGCCTCAATTTTGCTGCCTCACTAGTTCAGCTACTCATCCATCTGGGCTCCTGTTTTGATTATTTCCGTTTTTCTCTTGGGTAGCAGACACAGTCTCCTCTGCACTTGTACTACTTTAAAACCATAGCTGGTCCAAAAAAACTTATTTGCCAACCACAGAATTTGCCTCCGAAATTGATTGTGGTTTTTGGTTAATCAAAACTGTCTGCCTGGTTAAAACCATGTAGGTCAGGCCACAATATTTTGGGTTATTGTAGAAAATTAGCATCATCACTTTTGCGTCTGTGGAGCGGTAATCACATTTTGTCACATAGGTCATGCTGGGGGCTTTAAAGAGATTTCGCTCAGATCATAAACTCTAACTCATCCTGGGATCTTATTGTCTATCGCGTCTTACTCATTTATTCATTCATTTATCATTGTCTTTGTGTGGCACCAGACAAGGAAAAGGTTCGGAATGCTTCAGAAAAGCAGCGTTCCGAACCAGGTGTGACTTCGAAAAGAATGTATGAATCCAGATGTTTTATGACTCCTCTAGAGTAAACTAGTTTTTGTAAGAGCCTTTATGATCTTTCATGTTTTGATTATTGAATATGATTTTAGCCATTTTTCTTTTGTCCTTGCCAAGTCGTACGTGGAAATTGTTTTCTACCCGCAGAATGATGTATCACTCTTCTTTCCCTTTGATCATGATCTAGGTCTGCTTTTCAGCTAAACAGAAAATAATCACTCTAACCATAATTGCTCAGGCAAAGAAGGAATAGAGATAGAAACCAATTTTAGCAAGATTTTATTCAATAGAGAGATTTCATGGTACATTTAGATCAGATTCTTCAATAAATTGTTATTTCAACTGTATTGTACAGTCTGTGGGAAACTGTATGAATGTGCATGAATACAATAAGGAGTATAGAATTACAGTTACTCCTCCTTCAGTTATGTATGAAATCATTGTTCTTTGTAGTACTGCTATTAATAGAAATATAGATACATAGATTGGAGATAAGCACGTAAAAAGAAGGTTTTGATGAAGATAGAACAAAATGATGGAAATGCATTTATGTAAAGTACATAAAAACAAGGGTCAATATACATAACACAATGACATGCCACTATCAATTCAGGGTTTGGAAAGGTGTGAGAGTTATGACAAAGACTATCATTGACATGATTGTTGAATATATTGGCAAACAAAAGGAAGGCTCTGACATTGAAACGTGTGGTGAGATGCAAACAAGAGCGTGAAGATGTTGAGTGTTAAATGGACGAATAAGGATGTTCTATCTAAGCAAACTGTTTCCTCAAGTAATTTTACTGAAAAAAAAATATTTGAAGGACCAAACAAACATAGGTGTGGAAAATAAATAGTTTGCAGAGGCTTGCTAAAGATAAATAGTATCACTTTTCATTTTTAGGGAGAGATGGTAGAATGAATATTGATCCATTAACACATAACATATCGTAGAAAACGGAATTGGCGACATTGACACATTAAATGCTAAGTGCAAGACAGTTAATAAGAACTCATATGTGTTGTTTTTATTTTACGGATGCATTCATTTAATTTTCTAAACTATGATTACAAAATACCCCCCCCCTCCTTCCCCCCCCAAAAAAAAGAAAAATTACTGTGTTCCAGTGTTCCAGCAACTCTTTTTCATCTTAGCTTATTCAAGCCACACTTTCCCACATTTAAATTTTATATTTGTGTTTCCAAAGATTTTTATTTTCAAGATCGATTTGAAATATTTGTAATGCCACGGTTTGAACTGAAATTATGTATGTAGGGTAAAGAAGAATCCATTGAATGCAGCCGTAACCAACTTTTAAAGATGAAATTTAATTAAGGTGATAAAAAAAGGATTGAAAGACTAAATTCTGTAGAGGATGTATGCTACAATTTACTATGTTTGCTGTATACATTTGGATGATTACTACTATCAGTTCAAGTTTTTGTTATTCCTTTTTTTAGCGATCAAAGAAATATCAGATGAGCTACAAATTTCATGTGTTTTTCCCTTTAGTTTTAATTATCATTTCATGAGCATGCAGGATTGTCAGTATTTCTTGGTATAGGTCATGAATCATTACGCAGCTGATTGAAACTAGATAAAATAGCTCATAGAAATTACACAATAGAAATACACAATATCTCATGAATGTCAATGAATAACTGCTACAATAACAATCCTCCAGGCTTTTATTATCCTCACTGCAAATTGGGCGGTGATGTTTAATTGCTTGTTGCAATGGATGACTGGGGATGGCAGGAGTTGGGAACAAAAGGCCTTATATAATGCGTCAAATTGATTCACTATTTTAAACGTTGCTTTGTAGACCTCGACCTTGACTTTTAGAAGTACAGGGTCTCATAAACGCTGCCATCCTAGTCCCCTTGATGACCGTGAAAGTAGTCTATTGAGAAACATATTACAATATTATTGGGATTAACTGCAAGGGTTTGAGGGTACTTTGTAGAAGCTTCATCAAATAATTTATTTGATATATTGGATATGAAAACGTTTAGATGGATATAGAAATGGAGATATGAAGGTTTTAAAATGAGTGATATTATTTTCAAGATGTAAATAAACGAAGACTGCCAATATGTGAAAATCCTCTGGAATATGATATGTCTAATTGTGACAAAATATTTGTAAAACAGAAGTGTGTTTTTGGGGGGGCATGTAGCATTTTGCTCATCTTTGTGGTTATTTGGCTTCAAATGTTACTTTATAATGGCTTGTACCATTACATCTGGTTATCGCTTTGGTCCGACAATTGCATAACCTGACTATTTGAGGAAAGGGCCCCCTAAGTTCCTGAAACGTCGGTCTAGTTTACCAGACCATTCAAAAATTTTACTATAATTCTTCGAAAAACATCAGGTAAGTTGTACGCGACCTTTCAGGGATTTAGGGAGGGGGGTCTTATCTGGAATAATCAGGTAAACTGGACCCGACCTTTCAGGAATTTATGTAGCTCTTTTCTCCAATGGTCGAGTTTCGTGATTGCCTGACTTGACGCCGGATGTGATGACATAAGCCCTTTATTATGGCTATCTATTTTGCATGAAATATTGTGAATGAAGTGTATTTATTTAAACAAATATGTTGTAGAAACATGGATGAAGGAAAAAAATATATATACAATAAAATATGAAACAGTTTTCCAATATGTCATTTATTCCTTAATTGTTTAAACAGTCCATTATATTACTTTTTATGTGTGATAACTAATATTAACAAGAACAATTCTGTTTCTCTTCTTTTCCATTCTTATTGGATTCATTGCCCTGCTGATTTCCTATACAACTCCTACAACAACCTACAACTTGATGCACACATCTATCCTTTTGGTAAGTTCTCTTTCCATTGTCCCCATTTAAAACACTATTTCTTATGGGCATTACTTTTTTTGCACATAATATCATTAGTGAATGGTAAGAAAAGTCAGAAGCAATGTACATGCAAGTCCTGGCTTAATTTGGATAGGTTATTGGACTGCATTTCTCAGTCTCTCTTTCTTTTTTAACCTGCTTGCAATATATATCAAATATGGATTGACCCACCAACTTATACATGCTCTATGTTTTCTAGTGTTTTGATTTGTGAATGTAATTATTGCCACCTTTAAAAATTCAATCGATAAATCTCTTTTTGGTTAACATTATGATATGTTTCATATATCATATGTATATTTTTTGTTTTATTCAACTTCTTGTAGTGTTGATAAATGTGGTAATCTCTGAAATGATTTCTCTCTTTGTACTATCTGTAACTGTATTCAAGCCTATTCACCTCCATACAATGACCGCGGCAGTGGCCCTGCACGCCTTTCACACGATACTGTTTCTTGCTCAATTCACCCATTTCTGCAAGAGTGTTTGTCCAGCGATTATCACACATACTCTCAGAGAATTTTCGAGTCGCCATTGTTTGGGCGAGCCGTGACTCATTTTCCCCAGGGGTCAAAGGTCACAGTCAAGACTGTTGATATATCTGGATTTTGGATCAAGGTTACGGAGAGGGGGCCCTGACCGTTTCTATTCAAGCTTGACTGATCAGTCAAATGGACAAGAACATTGCCAATTTACAATTCTTACTTTTTTTCTTTTCTAACCACAGATTTAAATGAGGTTACATTTCATATGTCTAGACTATGATGGCAATGAAAAGCCACAGAATATAGATCCTTGAATTTGAAAAGTTAACATATCTTTTAAGTTGTTTCAAAATTGTCATCCATATGAAAAATATGTAAATTGCGATGTCCTTGCAAACTCAAATTCAAATCAAAATCAAGATTGAATCAAGTTAAAGGGCTTTTTAATTATTTCATGATGACATTGAACTCTAATTGACTTTAAAGATATATTTCATTTGACAATAAAAGGAATGTAACATTGATCATAATGGTGGTATATTACAGAATCAAGTAGTCGGGTAGGTACACTGCGTAGTGATCATGTGTATTAAAGAGAGACGGATAAAGAAGATACAGTAAGAGAGAGAGAGAGAGAGAGGGAAAGATTCTGATGACAAGAAATTGCCCAATTCATCTTTAGTGATCACCTTCTATGTCAACACCAACATTTTTCATGGCTGCTCCCCTCTCCTAGAATAAAAGATGATTGACAATTACTCCTACCAACTCATCCTCCTCCTAGTCTTACTCTTACCACCGTTTATTGACAGTATAAACTGATAGCATCAGGGTGGTAGCCAGACCCGATTGAGTTTGGGGAACATCGAGTACCCATTAATGACATATAATCAATATATCCACCATCTTGTCCGTCATTAGTGCCAATTTGGCCATCGGTGGTGCTTCGATATTGTTGCTGACTCTCAGATTCACTGCCAATTTTGTTATGTGATTATTGGGGAGGTTTTTTTAATGACAGGAGTAGATCAAAATATTGGCAACCTGTCATCGTTTGCAGAACTCTTTACCATGTCTCTGCCAGTCCTGTAGTTTTTTTTGTGAAGCTGTCCATGAAGAAATACACAAATACAAATGACTGAAATATGGGCAGCAAATATTTTTTTAAACCTCATATGCTGTAAATGTAAACTTTAGGCTGAAATTTCTGATCTTCAAATGCCAGTCTTTTATATATTAAATCATAGTTAACAAACTGCATAATGACCTGACCCTACACCTATTGTAATGGAGTTACAGTATCTACTGTTGGTTTGTTCTATGGATCTGAAAAGGTGTAAGATAATATCATCACCTCCATTTTAACCACAATCTTTATGGTTATCACCACCACCTTCACTGTGCTCACTACCACTACCATAATTATGATGATGATCATCATCTTTATCACCATTACCACCATCTTTTAAGGTTATCACAGCACCATAATAATCATCATCATTGTGATTATCACCACTGTCTTCACCATTGTTTCCACCATCCTCCATCCTAGTGGTCCTTATCACCACCACCAACTCCACCATTATACATTCATTATCCATCATCATCTTCAAGATGATGTTGTCTCCAAAGATGTTCATGGTCTCAGAAACCCAAGACTACTCCAGAAGGCAACGCATCATCCAGGGTACTGGTGGCTACCTTTCTTCCCCATCCTCCTAAAAACCCATCAATTTTCCCTTCCAGACACTCTTCTCTTTATTGACACATTTACTGTCATCCAGTCAAGTCTTTATGGGAGAAATTTATTCCCACACTTATCCCCCCTCTCTCTCTAAAGGACTGTCCCATCTTGTCCATCTTTATAATTTATGGAGATAACTCTTAAAGGTTGAATCTGAAAGGTGAGCTGTTTAAACCAAGAAGAGAGTTATTCTAATTTATTTGGTTTTTATGAAGAGTTCTGATGAAGCCAGGGTACTTTACCTGCTCATTTAGTTTTTGTTTAAAAAATGTGGTATTGTTCATACTTCATCATTCTTATGTTATTCTGGAAATGCAAGTATACTGGTGTCATGTTTCAAGTTTTCCAATATAATTTTCTGCATTATATTAAAGAGTCTATTAAACTTTTACCATGTTTTCATTAGCATTACCTATGTGTCCATTACTTCATTTTCCTAAGGTAACCTATTTGAAAGTTTGGAATGTGACCTCCTTTATCAGCTGCTTTAATTAATCTCTCCATAATTGAGAGCCTAACCCATTATGTTACTCCTTGCAAGATGTTTTAAGGTACAACACCCATCTTAACATAAACTGAACATGTGTACTTTATTACTAGGGAGATTCCAACATTATTGATACCCCTTTCATAGTGCCATCTTCATTTTCCACTGGCGAACTTCTCTGCCTCGCATTCCTCACTCCCCCGGCAAAGAAAAAAATGTACCCTTTCGCACTGACATTTCTTTCTCGGCGAAAGTCTACGGGCGATTGCAGAACAAAACGAAAGAAAATTGTAAATATAACTTCTTACCTATTACAAAAAGGTATAAAAAAACAATGATTGCAACATATTTTGGAAGTATTACGTGAAAAAACAAACAATATCGCCTTGTTTTTATATTTTAGCGCATTTTATACATGTAAAAAGTGCTTTTTAATAAATATTATTGGTAAAAAAAATTATGTCCGAAGGTATCTACTTGGCCATAGCATTGAGCTGAGCTTGCAACTTATCGCGCACGGAATCTCGGTCCAGGGGACTTCGGGAGAGAAAAAAATTGACCTCTGACATCATTAAAGAGGAGAAGTTCTCCGGTTTGCTTTCATACTGGCCTTTTCACCGGCGAACTTCGCAGGTGAAACAGTTTCGCCGGTGAAAAGCACAATATGAAAGGGGTATGAGAAGTACCAAGGAAGGGCAATTGGTCATTATGGTGGGTGAATACACTCTTCCAGATCTGTCCTCTCAAAGCAAGCAAATTTATTTGTGATGGGATTAAAGCTGTTGTATGGTATTTATAGTCATTCAAAATGTACTCTGTAATATCCTCTTGTGTCATGGCATTGCATTTAGGTGTTTTATCATACATGTTTGAGTTGTTTCTGTTGTATATCATTCAATTTTGGGTGACATTTAAAAGCCTTGGATAATTTATAAGATTTTGCATCACTCCATGTCATCGATAGATCAAATTCAAGTGTTCAGTATTTTTTTATGTGTTTGATATTGATCTTTGGTAGATGTGGAGTTAATGGCTTTGGTGTAGTCTTGAACTGGTTTAAGGTCTGTGAAAATGTATTGTCAAGTACAACAGAAAAAAAAATAGATTCAATTAAGTGTTTAGTGTTTTGTTCTTGGTGTTGTTGGGTTTATGGGTTTGATCTTAGGTAGATGTGGAATTAACACTGAAAGTGTTTGTTGGAGAACCAGTGTAAGACTGGTGTATATACATTGTAAAATACACCATCATTATGATTAATGTGGGTCCAAATTTTGTGCCCTGTGATTTGTTCTTGGTGGTGTTTGCTTTAATTTTTTGGTAGATGTGGAATTCACACTGAAGGGGTCTAGGATAGAACTAGTTTAAGCCAGGTGTAGATTCATTATCAAGTACACCATAGTGTAAAGAGGAATACAAAGACAATGCCCTTATTTTTGTTCCTGGGGTCATTATGTTGGGAGCTCTGAGCTGGTATTCAATTTGTTATTTAAGTCAGAAGTTCAAGAATTTTACATAGTATTTTGCTGATTAGTAAAATAATACTTTTTGGCTAAATCTTTGGCTAAGTATATTGTTTAAATCTAAGTCAGCCTACTACCAGACTTAAATCTGGCTTGCTAGCAGTTAACAAGCATCACACACGCATTCATACATTCTGTGCACATACGGATATTTACATGGCTAAAACTTAATGAAGTCGCAATGGTTGTTAGTAAGTATTTTTCTTTAATTTGGCTTGATAAAGTGAAATACATGTGATTGAAATACGAGTTTAAACATTTTGCGTAGCCAAGTAAAATGCTAGTTAAAATGCTTACAAAATCAAACACTTTCAATAAATACCATCCCTGATCTTTAGCAGTTGTGGAACTAACACTGTTGGGTTTATTGTAGAACTAGGGTTAGAAATGTGTAAGTTTACTGTCAAACAAGTTATACACATCAGGTTTCTAAAGAGTAATTAATGATAAAATGTAAGTTTGTCAAATGTAGAGACATGGATGAATTCATTTAGAATAGTCAAGGCTAAGTTACTGAGGCATTCGAATAAAAAATATCCAATTTCAATTTTGAGTCTGTAGCTAACCATATGTAAATAAAAAAAAAAGAAGCTACAATCATTTGTTGATACCAATTATGTATTATTACAGGGCTGCAACACATGAATTGTACTAAGTAGGTCAAAGTCAGTCTAAGACATCCTCTTGCATGGTTCGATTTCATAGAAGGATTCCTTTATCTTCAGAACTTGTTATCTAAATGTAGAAGGGCAATAGATCTGTATAGCCCAGAGCAGAGAGATCTGCTGATGACCTGGGTCAGGTATATAGTTTGAGGCTTGTTTCTCAAACTTGTAGGTTTGAAATTAAAAGTCTTATCTGATGTCACCTCTGGAGAAGAAGGCTATCTGTAGCTGATACGTCAAGGAGAGCTGTCTATTTTCAGTTGAGCTGTTGTTGTTTTACACCTTTTGTTAATGGAAGTATTGTACATAATATGCCGTGTACTACACAGGTTTTAAAGGGTGGAGGTGGGGGTGGGGCTATTATACATGTAGTTTAATCTGATTAAACTGTTGATAAAACTGAAAAAAAGAAGAACAGCAAGCATAATGTAACTTAAAACGTCCATTTAAGTTGGAGGTGACACTTCTTGTGATTGTGTAATGTAGATATAAGCTAATAAATTAAAGATAAATTGATAATATTAAATGATAAAAATGAAACATTGTTCTATTGAAGTGTAAACTTAAGTTCCTGGCTAGTCTTGAGTCTATGGACAAATTTAAATCCAGATTACCTCGGGAGATCCAAACCCTTTGACTTTAAATTACAAACTGCTACTATAACAGGTTCATCCTGATCGGTTATACTTTTAAAGTTATTTTAATGAAGATTATTCTTGTACATATATACTGCCCTACACTACTAGATGAACTTGAAATCGTATCCTTCTTGAGAAAATCAGACTCTCTTTGAACTTGGATATGGATTTCAGGACAGATTTGGCTTTGATTTGACCCAGGTCATGGCTAGGTGTATCTTTTTTCTTGATGGAAGAGGACCTTGAGGTATTCTTTGACATGAGAATGACAGGGTGCATCTCTGATGATAACACAATCATGAAAGTTTCCAGCAAAAACAGATACTTAGTTCCCACTGTCACAATTTGAAATGTTAGTCTTAATCATGTAGTAATCGTAGTGATCTTATCAGATCGCACGCATCATATCTGATCAGTTGTGGCAATTGTATTGATTATAGATTTTTTTGAATGGTTAAAAAAAATTGCAATAAGTTGCGAAGAGCAAATTCTGGCGTTTGTCAAGGATCATACAGCAGTGGGAATAAGGTATAAGAATTTCTACCTCCATGTAAAGTCACATTTTTATTGTATTTAAATCTTGTTATATTGTCATATTTTTTTGTTTTAAATGGAATTTTTATTGGAATGGAATGGAATGGAATCTTGGTTGATGAAGAACTTGCAATCAATTATAACTTGGAAAAAGAGAGTAATTTTGTCTTTATCCAATATAGCAATCATTCATTGTGGACTGGTATTTGATTTTCTAAATTGGCAATCAAGCACAACTCTTCCTTCCATAGTCTCATAAGCAAATACTGATTGAATAGACCACATGTAAACATATAGATTAACTTCTCTACAATTCTAAACAATACTTGATCATTAAACATGAAAAAAATCAAACTAAATAGATGCTGTTTTCAATACAGCACAACTTTTCTTGAACTACATATCCATCACTATTGTTTGTTTTTCTCATTAAGATGGGGGATTGGTTGTATTTTAAGATCAAATTCTTTGACATGTTAGATGCTTTTCCACTTGAAAATTTTCCTCCATGGTCCATGGATGCCACTGTTGTATAATATTTACCAATAGATATGCAATCTACAATACTCATTATTCGTCAAAAGCCAATCAAAATCAAGCTTCTATGGAATTCAATTTCATCAGATTAAATAAAAAAAATATTATGGGGCCATGATTTAACCATTCAATTGATTAAATAAAAAAAGCACCTTGATCAATAATGGTATGAAGTGCACTCATGTCTTATATTCATTGCTATTTGATTACCTCTCCTGAAAAAAGTATGTAATCCAGATATTGTGTCTTACTATGTCGTTCATTTTTTCTTAATCTGCATGACTCTACTTTGTAGGTCAAGGTCGCCATATAATAGCGGAATCATTCCTGATGAACTTGAGATAATGGTCTAAGGGGGGTTGCAAATGGGGGTTATCTGCTAAGTAAACAGTATCGCAATGATTTTTATGCTTGACAAAACGGTAGGATGGATGGAGCGAGACAAAATGGCTGATTGAAAGATCACTCATGTCAGGACACATTCGTCATCCAGCTTAAAGGGGATTTAGCAAGAAGGGTCAAGAATGAAGAGGGTTGATTGTGAAACGTATTAAATAGGTAATTAATCTGTATTTCAGTCCTCTAGATACTGGATTATATAATTATGGAAGACTTTCTTGACTATACATTCCGTTGAAAGGGGGCACCACCCCTGAAAGACACTCCAATTTCTTTTTATCATGCAAGAGAAGGCACTCGGGGGGGGGGGCCCTCTTTTCCAATTTCGGAAATAACTTCCCCTTTTTAATTTATTCCAGTGCGATTTATGAGAGGTGACAAAGTGTCAACAAATTTTTATGTTCACTTTTTTTGTGAGGGAGGTGGGGGGGGGGGCTTTTTCACATTTTAACAGATTGTTCCTCCATGGTCCATGGATGCAACATGAATTATACTAGTCCATATCAATTACACAACATAACCACAGAATTATCAGCCATGTTGGATATTAACGAGCACGCCCTTCATGTGAATGACATGAATGTGATTTGAAGAACAATGGATGATGAACTTGCTGGGTTGATATCAAGCCCAATGGCTTAAACCGGATGAGATGGGTAAGAGTACTTAGGATAAATAAGTGCTTCTCATCTTAGCCTCTCTATGGACTATTACTTCTCTCATTAAATAGTCTGGTGTTCTAAACTTTTTAATGTTTAAGCAGAAATTTCCACATTCATTATTAGGCGTTTTCTTTTGATGTAAACCAGACTCCTGTTATGTGCTGATTATTGTGAACAAATGCAACATAATTTCAGGTGGTCCAATTTCTTCTCCCCCCCCCCCTCCCTATGAATTTATGATGTGGATACTTGAAGATGCCAGCCTCATATGTTTACTTACTTCAAGGTAGTTAACCCTTAGTGGAAAGTAGGTTACTATTTGGGAGTGGGTCAAAGACCTAGAAAAGATCATTGCCACAATGGAAAGGGCGCTCAATGTGATAGGAGATCACATTGGATAGTTACTTAAACACTAAAGGCTCTGTATTATTATGCACTCAAACAATATCCTCTTATAGTAATTTTTGTCAACATTTGTAAATTTAGCTGAAAATTTTATTAAGAAAATAATAATCCTACACTCATTTGTCAGATGGTATCCTTAGCCAGCAGGGTGTGACAGGGTTTCAAGAATAATCAATCCTGAGCAAGATAATGAAAAGCTCAGAAATTGTACTTTCCCTGATATTTTTCCAAAGTAGCAATCACAATGAGATAGAAGCGCCGTGGCGTAGTGGTTCTGACTCTCACCTTGTAATCAGGGGGTCTTGTGTTCGAATCCCACCATGGCCTAGCTACTTTAGCAAGGCCTCAATCCACAATTTGCCACTCTCCACCCAGGTGTTAAATGGGTATGGCGATAGGATGCAAAAGCCTATGTAGTATACTAGCAATTGAATATTGTAACTCTTGTTGGAATGCTCCCCCAGGGAGTGGAGAAGGTGCATACATTGTATGCTGGCTTGCTTGGATCCGATGACTGGGGTAATAATATATCTGTAAAGCGCTTAGAGACATCTTTCTGATGTATTAAAGTGTTATATAAAAGCAGATTATTTATCATCCAGACCAAATAGTACAGAGGTAAATGAGGCCATAGGCCTATCAGGAATACTCGCAGACAAAACCCTATGGTTTTCAACAATTTTTTTGCCATTGAATTTTTTTTTCTATCTATACAAAAGGGAACATGTTCAATTATATTTCCTACTTTTCATCAATTCATATTGGTGTCACAGCATTCATAATTCTGTAAATTTGTGACAGTTTGGTACAAAAAACAAAATAACTCTGAGGCATTGAGTGTCTGGATAGCAAAGACTATTTATTAGCTGCTGACTAATGATAGAATGAGTGACAGGGAGAGTGTACTTATAGACCAATGTTTGCATTGCTCGAATGTTTGATTTATTTTTAGTCTACAGCATATGACAACTGGAATACACAAGACCAAGAGAAAACAGTCCTATCCGAGGGACATGGATGTTGTGATTAGTGTTGCTAAAAGATTAAATGATATTTGAAATGATTTTTGTCCTTTGGACATTTCATTTCTTATAAAGGTAAACCCTGAGATTGGTGAAATTACAGGATTCCATTGGATTTTCTAATTGAACCAATTAAAAGTTCCTAGAATATACTTGCATCTTTTGTATATTTTACCAAAATAATCAAAATTGCACTTTTCAAAATCTTTTATCCAAATTAACCAAATTTATATACATATAAAAATCTTTCTTTTGTAAGTAATGAGAAAATTGCCTGCATTTCAGAGTACAATGAGAAAAAAGTCATTCCAGATTTTTTGCATTTTTAACTAAGTGGATTGGTGGGAAGTCTGGTGTTTGTTTTGAGTAGTTTGTGTTCAGATTAATAATAACTTGATTTATTTTAGGTGTTTAACAAAATGTTTGTGTCCAAGGACTTGCATATTATTACCCTGGTTTTAGCCTGCTTTCCTTTTACATCGCACAAGCATTTCTTACTTTTCCAATAGTATTTTAGAATATTTTCTGAGATGTTTGGCTAGCCATAGTCCTTATGCTGTGAAGAAATTGATGCTCTTTTAACTGGTACCACGACTGTTCCTTTAACAATCAGTGTAGCAGTATGACAGTGATGTATTACCAAAGTTCACATAAATATTGCATTGAACTTTCAGCCCAATATGAGGGCAGTATAACATCAACTTCAAAATCATGCTTGGTAAACTGTGTTGATAATCCGCAAAGACCCTAAATGTTAGGTGTTCCTGTTGTGTGTGTGCGTGTTTATATCGTCAAATTCAATGCAGCCCAGTTTACTCCAATTTCATCTTAAGATGCACTAAAAAAGACAAGTATACCATGAGTTGAGATTGAAATATAAATGAAAAAAAAATGTTAATGTTATCAGAAGAAGGTTGAACATCGAGGCCTTCATGTATGTAGGTCTCTAGATTTTAAAGTTCCATTTTGGTAAGTCTTTTCTCTAGTGATGAAATTAGATGGTTAGACCTTAGTAGGAAAATGGTATCTCATCAATTTGCATTTTCTGCAGTCGTTTTCTTCATACAAAAATATCATCATATTGTTATTGCTATTGTTTTTATACATCTTTAAACATGTATTTTCCCCTCCAAAATTCTTGAATAGAAGTGAAATAGAGTTATTGTTGAAAGACTTACACTTCTTTATCCCTTCCACCACATTTCAACCTTAATCCATATGTCCATCAGGTTTTAATGGTAGAACAGAGAACAGAGAACAGACGAAAGCCGCTCTAAACATGAAACTAAACAGAGGCAATTCCATGGAATATCCCTGAATAAGCCCCAGTGTTGTAGGTCTAGTTTCATGGTGCTCTCCAGACGCTCCCAATGTCAACCGATATACAGGGCTAGGTGTTCCTGAGGAGGAGAAATGGATGGAGGTCAGGTTGGTGTAGCCTTAATACCTCCCTGCATTCCTCCGGATTCTTCCAGGTGTGCTCCACCGAGAAAACAATCCCGACCCCTGACCCCTCGCCTCCTGTGCCCAGATATCTGATGCCAATTTGCAGAGCGGCATGACCCCGAGATGGTTTGGTTAGGGAGAAGGATGGTGCATGGGAGTAGTTTGGCGGTGTGTGTGTGTTTCCGAAGGGCTTTCCACTGTGTGTCTGTCTACAGTTAGTGTTTGTTTGTTTGTATGTATGTGCTACCCAGAATGGAGCAGACTTGTATGGGATGATTTTTAGTTTGAAAGGAATCTACATACCTTCATATATTTTTTCATCCCTCGGGATATATCCTTATATTGATATCTCTCTCATGTTCTCTGTCCATAAAATAACTTTGTTCATTGACCTTGCCAATGAGTCTTACATTCATTACAATTCCACTTCTATTCTGAAATCATTTCATTACTCCTATTTTCCCTTATTTTTTATATAGCATACATATACTTTTCTTTGACCATTCCATTCATTTTTTAAAGAGACGCTTCCTTTTTCCCTTCTAAAAAAGGAGCAATCCATGTCTGAATTCCATTGTACATACACAAATGTTAGTAACCGCTTTGCCAGGTATTCCACAGTAGTGAGGTATCACCCTGGTAACCCCCAACCAAGTTTTGACAGTGCTCAAATATGATTACTGTCATCATGTTTCCCTTTCTGATTCTCTCTCCCAAATTTGATTTTGACTCTTTACTGGTCCCAGGTACCGGTGGAGGGGTGCACCCAGTGTGCCTCTATCTGCCCTCCTTAATTCACCACCGGTGTAATTTTTACCCTCCCAATGGTCCCTGGTATACCCCCTGAAGCGCTGCACAATGTGTCACCTGTTGGTGTCTTGGTATATGTCAGTAAATTTAATATTTACTGTAGGCTGGGATAGCTTGCAGAGATGGAATCCTAGGGCGGGGGGGGGGGCAGGAATTGGGGTGTGGGAGGATAACCATGATTTTTACATTATGGTATTCTTATGTAACAACTTTTTTTCTCAACCTGCTACTGTCATGCAATAACTACAGTGCCATATTTTCCATAAACATTTGGCAATCAGAAAACAATGATGGGATGAAATTGAATATAAAATCAAAAGGGCAAACATTTCCCAAGGTGTCTTGAATATATGTTTCAACCAGAAGGAAATGTCAGGTGTGAACATTGTCTTCACAATTTTGTGTGATTATAATGAATTTGACATTTGCAGTTTGAAATCAACTGAACAATTTTCAACCGTCTAAACAAAAATAAAAAATCAGATTCTTATTTAGAAATAGATTATAAAAAAATATTATTAAGCAATGAAGTGTAATAGTGATCAGAAGTGTACGGCTTATGGGAAAACATGTTGCAGTTGAAGCTTACTCAATTTTAATCAATCAAAGCCCCTCCCCCACCCCACTCCCATTACCAGCCCCCCTCCCCCATCAAAAACCCATGGCATTGCCGTATGAGTGTATTGCCCCCCCCCTCAAAAACTGGCAAAAATTGGACAAATATTTTTTTTTGGGGGGGGGACAAAATGAATGATTTCATGTCTCAAATACTCTAAAGCTATCTAATATTTATGATTTTTGACAGCCACATATTAATGTTCCCCTTGAGTTTAATTTTCATAACTGAATATTTGACATTCAGTTCTTTTTCTTCTAAAGGCTATAGGTGAAGGTTTATGTCCTGCATGAGAATAACGTGAAACGTGTAGTAGTTCTTTTAAATGCTTCCACATTTATGTTCAAAGCTCCTTCGCCAATTCTTTTTATTCAAATAGAAACTATTCTTAGTGCAATGTGCTAATTTAATAGCGTAAATTTTACTGGAAATTCTTTCTTTGGTCAATGTTCTTTGTATGTTATAAAGAAGTTGCTATATTATCAAAATATCAATGTTTATCATGTATGGAATACTTTATTAACTTATTTTTTTAGATTTTATTGTAATCAATATGTATGGGTGCCACATTTTGGGGGTAATTTTTTTACAACTTATAGAAGCAAGTATGATGTCAGATTATGAAACCTATGAATTCAGGTATTTTGTCATCTGTACGTCATTTAAAAGAACATTTTGTACTTCATAAATGATGCGTTTTTCACAAAGATGTATGATGCTGGTAAAATGAAGTCTCCTCTGAACTTGTTTTTAAAAAATGCATTATAGATTACATCTGTTATATTTGACACTATATCGCTATTCATCATGAAAAAGTGCATTTGGGAAATTTCTGTACCAAATTCATTCCAATAGTCAAATGAGAGGAAGTTGAAGTTTTTTTGTGCATGTACTTGTGGAGTCTTACAAAATGCCATTGGAGTATTTCAGAAACCGTTGATTGGATGTCACCCTGTACTTTCCATCCAAAATACACATGACCTTGAGATGTTGCATTTCCTCCTGCAGCCCCTGCCATAACCAGGCAGGCAGGTGGGAGTAGCCACTTTGAAAATTAATGATCAGATGTTATCGTCATTATTCCAAATTGTTTTGCCTCCTTCATTACACCTTACCCCCCAGAAATAGCAAATACAAGATTGCTTCTTTCAGCTTTGGTTGAGTCAATGTTATTTTGCTCAGGTCCCCCACCCTGTGGAATCAATTGCGTGTTTAGCGGACCAGAATGGAGGGTTTATGTTCCATTGAATTGTTGAAGATGTTCATCATCGCTGCGATCTGATGGGTGATATGACGTTAATGGAATGGAGAGGGCAGCAGATGAGAAACTAACGAGTGGAGAGTACCTGAGGGGTGGAGGAACTTTCATTCAAAAAACAGAACAAAACTTTTTGATTGGGGGGGGGTTGAAGGATTGATGGCTACTTTAGAGGAAGAAAAAGTAACTGAATTGAAAGAAATGGATAGTACATTTTTTCAAAGGATTGTTTATTCAAAGTCGATTTGCAAAATTGTGTTATTCTAATAAAGGTGTAAAGTTAGACAGGAGAGGCCTACCCTCTCCACTGGGGGGGGTATTAAGAATTGTTATTAAAATAGATCCAATTCGACATTTCAGAGGATAAGTCATGTGGAGAAGTTAGGTGCTCTTTTGTTTTAGATGAACAAAGTGATGTCTGAAATATATGATATAATTGTGTTGAGAATGATGCGAATATGATTCCAATGAAAGTTTGAATATCAGAAGATTCTCTGTGGAAGCAAATATTTTCTCAAAAATCACCCCTTTTCACTTAGAAAATATTTGCATGATTTTTCAAACTGTTTGTGCGATTAAAGCACAGATTAGTTTTAGAGCTTGATTTTCATTAAAGCACGCCACTCTTCTGGCATTTGTTTACAGAAGTCTCATGTTGTTATTAAATGCTCAGATTTCAGTGTGACCCATTATCGGTGTTTGTCCATGACATGAGTCGGAAACGAAACATGCCTCCTCGTGAGCCAGCGCGTGAATACAACCCTTTTAATTTCACTCCGGTTGACTGAAAGTGGAGAGAGAAAAAACACATGAAATTGCCCTAGAAACGATAAATGGCATTGGGCTTTAGGTTTTTCTGCCCAAAAGTGACCCATTTTCTCTCCATGTTAGCAAGAGTATTCCCTCCCTTTTTATGTAAAATCATAATTTGTCATCCTTTTTGTAAAAAATAAGCACCAAAGAGATCCATATCAACAATGAAGAATACAATAGTAGTTAATGGATATAAAGTCATGCACTGCACTATACTTGATCAGGAGAAATACAATATTTTCATGTTCAGTACAGTATGTTTATAGATTATGTTACGGTATACCAATCCATTAAAAAAAATGTTTAGTTCATAAGTTCATAATGACTGCTTGGGTAAGAGAAAATGGCTCCCTCTTTTGACAATTTCATGTTGATTGAATAGATGTAGACTCCTTTCATGTTTTCACTCAATACAGCAATGGTCTTTAACGATAGATTTATTCATATTCTATATAAAGCTATTTGAATATATATGATGCAATATCATGTGTATATAATTGCATCTTGAAAAAAGAGATTTGCATATAGATGAAGCGTGAATGCACAAACTGCATTTATATTCCAATGTATTCATTCTTTTTTCTTGATGAAAGCATTAAAAAAAAATTGTCATTGAAATTTGATAAAAAAAGCTGTTTGTTTTTTTTTGATAGAAAATACTGTATTTTTTTTCAATTTTTACCTTTTTTCCCCCAAGAACACAAGAGCTAGAACATCTTTATTTAGACCGTCTATTGAAACATTGGAACACATTTTGGTTTAATATTGACTTGGATTATTTACACTTCATTTGAAATAATGTATTGACAAAGTTTTGCACACACAAAACAGTAGAATAGCATGAATTAGTAGAAATCTATTTCTTTTAAGTAAGTAAAGTACATTACCTTTTCTGCAGGTAAATGGCATTGTGTTATACTGCAAGTGTAAGTCCTTTTTTTAAATTTCAGCAGGAATATTTCCACTGTCATTATTTTCTTATTTGACCAAGTAGGTATGGTGCACATCCTTTTTCTATACTCACCATATAATATAATCAATTTGTCGGTGGTCATCCGAACTGTCGTATCAGTCAATTTAGGTAAAAATAAATTGATTTTGATATCTTTGCAGAAAATTTAAGTACAAGTCCTACTCTATTCATAACTTAATTTCTAGGCAGCAATTTATTTTATTTTCTGAGATATGAGAGCCTTTTTAACGGATATGCCACACATTTTTTAAATAAAATGTGAAAATCCCATTGGAATCGTGTACAACAACAGAGCGATACGCTTTGACTGACCGCGATTTCAATGCGCGCGGTTAGTCAAACTGTCGTATCGGCCACCTGCACTGCATTGACTTTGCATGTTAAAAGTGATACAATATTTTGACTGACCGCACGCATTGAAATCGCGGTCAGGGTCGTTGAATACTCTATGGTGTTTTTGTACGGGGGAAATCTAAACCGCTCAAACCGAAATTACAAGCATGCAGCTCTTTTACGATATTTTCTCTGATCCTTGCTTTTGTGTAAAAATAAGGATACCATTAAGTACTTGTCTTGGTCTTTCCAACCATGTATTTTTCTAGCAATGAATATTTTTACGGCTGGGGAACTAGATGTGAAATTTATAGTAAACTTTGAAGTTGATTTTCTCTGAAATGGGTTTGCACTGTCGTATGTGTGATACGACGGTTCGGAAGACCGCCAACGAATTTAGCTATTTGTGTTAACATGAACTAGCTTGGGCATGGAAAGCATGAGTAGTGGTAGGTGAGATTCTCAAGTCCTACCCCCCATCCCAAAGAATGAATGTATAATGAGATAAAACTCTAAAGGAGGATGAATGAATAGTTTCAATTAATAGAATAAATTAATGAATAGATAAATAAGTAAATATATATATATACTTAGATCAGGAGAAAAAGACGGACAGGCAACATAGAGAGAGAGAGACAGACCTGCCCATAGGTAGGGGGGGGGGGCAGGTAGAAGATAGATAATAATATTCCGCATTTATATAGCGCTTAATGCATCGGAACGACCTCTCTAAGCGCTTTACAGACATATTATTACCCCGGTCAATGGATCGTTGCATGCCCGCATACAATGTATGCACCTTCTCCACTCCCTGGGGAGCATTCCAACAAGAGTTCCAAGACTCAATTGCTAGACATACTACATATAGGCTTTCACATCCTACTGGGTACCCATTTAACACCTGGGTGGAGAGTGGCAAAGTGTGGATTAACGCCTTGCCAAAGGATGCTAGGCCATGGTGGGATTCGAACACACAACCCTCTGATTACAATGCGAGAGTCAGGACTGCTACACCACAACACTTCTGACAGGAAGAGCAAGAATGCTGAGGGGGGGGGGTCATGTAAAGAAATAACATTTCCATAAGAAATGTAACAAATGAAAATCTTTGATAATTTAATGTACCCGGGTGAACTTTCTTGTCAGTCAGATCCAGGGAGAGTACTCTTGGCTGTGCGAATGATTTCTTGGAAAGGAGAAATCGACAATGACTTCTCTCATTTAGCAGTCAGCCGTGTAGTTAATTGGTAGAATCGCAATACTTAATAGCAATGACCATAGAAAAGTGTGCGCCTGGCACGTGTCTTGGGGTAATTCGTCTTGCAACTGGACGACCATGTAATGTGATTGTCTCTACTATTTAATGTTTCAGGGTGAATGTTCTTGCAATTTTCTCCCGAAGGCTCATTCATGTGCGATTTCGTGCTCCATCTCTGTCAGAGTCTGAATAGGGAGCGTGCAGTCGTGTGTGATGGTGTTTTCAATGCATTCCCCCTTCCCATAATTCAGTTTTCCTTCGATACAGTTGAATGTAACCTTAAATAATAATTCTTTCCTGCTTTTCAAGGAACTATTAGAGAATGGGATTTAACTATACATGTGAAGAAGTTTGAATATATTTTGTTGATTTCTTTATCAGAAGTTCTATGGTTCTATGTAGATTGGAGTTGCGTCAGGCCTGAGTTGCGTATGTAATTGCTTATAGTTGTGGCAAATGTAGTGTAAGTTGAGGGGGTCTCCTCTTTGTAAGGGTAAAAAAAGGGGAGGAGTAAGGGATTAAAAGGATAAGTGTACTATTTGGAACCGAAACTGAAGCCCTCCCACTGTGTGTACTGTATGTTCCTTTTTGTTGTAGTGATTCGTAAAAACAGCAAAGGTAAGAGATGCAACGACGTAGACCGATCCCTTATTCATGGCTTTCTCCAGCCTGTTTGAATCGACTTGCCGTCAACCACATGGTAATCTGTAAGCTCGAATGAGCAGCTTCGTGCGCTCGTAACATGGCTATTGGAGAACCAAAATTACAGGTGCGTGTGGCCCTAAAGCATGCCGTTTACGTAGGCTTATTGAACTGGTTGCGAACATGAAACACGGCCAACTCAATGTAGAATTTTGTTTCTCACCTCTATGAAAATCAGAATACTATAGTGAGTGTGCAGTGATGTGATCAATTTGTGGTTGGGTATAATTCTGATTTTCAGCTTCTTGCTCTACCAGATCAGCCTTTAAAAAAAAAACTTGTGGTAATGCCATTGATTAAAAATGCACCTCTACCCCCATCTTTGCCTATCTTCATGAGTGCTCAGCATAGGCTGTGGTTTCTAGAAATCTAGTTGCAATTGTAATAATCGTTCCATCAGCTTTATCATGAAATTATTTTAGTTTTTCTCCCACATTTGAACAGATGGCTGAAAGAAAAAAAGGTCCTTCTGTCTGTACTTCCTTGCCTTATTTTAATTGCGTTGTTTCGTGACTTTTCCATCAAATATTATTCTAATTGTGGTGTTTTCACCTCACTTGTCTAAATGTTCATACACACATCTCTTCTCTCAGAGATAGAAATAGCCCAAACTCCTTGTTAGTCTTTGACAAGACTTAGACGTAAAAATCTGACTGCCTTCTGCTTTTTAGCTTATCAGATGAGCTTATGCAGGGGCGTGGCGTCAATTGTCTGTTGTCCGTCCACAATTTCAACATGCTTCTTGATAGCATTAGTTGGTGGGATTCAAAACTTCTTTACAGAATATTGAAAGTCACTAAATACGCTAATTTATGCACATTTTTCAAAATTCACAAAAAAATGCTTTATTTGTTGACAGAGTTTGATTTTTTTTTTGCTTCCGTCTGTTGGAGCTTCATGTTCACCAAACTTTTACACAGAATTTTAAAATTTTGAATACACAGAATTTTGAGTAGCAAATCATTTATGCAAAATTTATTCATAAATCACAGAAACTACCTCGTCTTCTTTATTTGTTGACTGAATTTAAAAATATTTCTTCTTCGTCATTTTAAGTCCGATTGCCATTCTGTTTGCTTTATATGATAGCACTAGGTGGGGGATTTAAAACTAATACACAAAAATTCGAAACTCAGTGAATACGCTCATTTATGTACATTTTTCAAAATTCACAATAAATGCTTCTTTATTTTTTGACCAGTTTTGATTTTTATGCTTCTGATAGAGCTTCATGAGGTTCAACAAACTTTTACACAGAAGTTTAAAATTTTGGTTAGAAAAATTGGTATGCTAATTTATGCAAAATTAATTTATGCATGTTTTTAAAATTCACATAAAATGCTTCTTTATTTGTTGACTGATTTTGATTTTTTTTTCTTTCATCTGGTAGAGCTTCATGAGGTTCACCAAAATTATTATGCTAATTTATTAAAAGTTCATTTATAATCACAAAAATGCTTCTTTTTCTTTTTTATTTGTTGACCAATATAGATTTTTTTTATCCATCTGATAGAGGTAAATGAGGGTAACCAAGTTTCTGCACAGAATTTTGAAATTTTGACTAGAAAATTATTCATGCTAATTTATGCAAAATTTATTCATAAATCATAAAAAATACCTTTTCTCCCTCACTTGTTTTTCAATTTCAATTTTGTTGACTTTATATGATACTTGGTGGAGATACTAAGTGTCTACAACAAATTTTGAAACTCATTAAATATGCTAATTTAAGCATATTTTTCAAAACTCACAAAAATGCTTCTTATTTATTTGTTTACTGATTTTGATTTTTTTGGAGGTTCCATCTGAGAGCCTCATGAGGTTCACCAATTTCAATTCTGTTTCCTTAATTTATGTCACCAATATCATTCACTGCAGTGTCAACTGAGCTGAAATTAAAAATTGTATTAAATTTTGTTGCGAGATGCCGGATGAGCACCACATCATTGATGTGCTAGTTTCAAATGATTATTTGAAAAAAATGAAGTATTGTATTAAATGCTAAAAAGGCCTGTGAGCCTCAGCGCTTTTTCTAACCTTAATTATATTTCTATTTGAAGTAGTAATGTTAAAGTGTGCTTAAAGATATGAAGATATTTTCTATTAATGAATTCCTTGTTTTCAAGTTGTCATTGTTAAGTTTTCATGTCATTGTGTACTTTATTAGGTATTCTTAAAGTTTAATGACCCCCTGAACTTGACAAACCAAATACAGACATAACTGAAAAAAAAAGAAAAATAACATTTATAGGAGACCAAAAAATAAATTGCATCTGTGGATGTGTGATGAAGTGTACTAATAAGTAAAAAAAGCTATTAGACAAGGTGGTCAACCAAGCTTGGTGTTTGAAGAAAATAAAAATTTCAGGGGTTTTCCCTTGTTTCAAAGAGTCT